>NC_087087.1:10791777-11055777 GCF_036172545.1 Culicoides brevitarsis | reverse complement strand
GAATTTTTGATTACAAATCTTACTTTTTCATACAAAATTTAATTTTTTTTTTAAATTTTATCTTTTTTTTATTTTATCTACTATAAAAATTTCTAATTTTAAACACATTTCAGTAGATATCTTTAAAATAAAAATCATTAAAGAAAAAAAAAATCGTAATTAAAAAATAACTGTAAAAAAAATTTAAAAATAATTTTAGTAATTCTATAAAATTAATTTTAAAAAGGAAAATTCATGTTAAGAACGACTTCCTGTACAAAAATTATTAAAAATCCAAAAAATAAAATTTTTTTTGAACAATTATGAAAGTAGACCTTATTACTTAGATTATTTTTGATGATATTATTTTTTTAAACTTTTTTTGTTATCCTATTGAATTCCTGCTTTATTAAAAAATTAGAATTTGAAAAAATTACATTTGAAACATTATTTGAAAGAAAATCAACAATTAATTCAAAGAAAGCAGTCATCAAAAAACAAACAAAAAACGCATATTTTCATCGAAACTTATTTTCACAGCGCCATCTATCGTATAAATTTCTTTAAATTGTGATAAAAATTCATCAAAACAAAATAAATATTTACTGATTCAATTTCCTCTAATGTCAAATAGAGCGATAAGTCTAATCTCATCTAATCTATCTCAGTTTCTATTTACTCCTTATCACTTTTCATTAACTCGCGCATTTAAAATATTTACAAATTATCCATTTTCCCATCCTTTCAAATCTCATATAAAAAAAAAAATAAAAAAAAACCTTTGCGACACTATCTGATTAACTGCTTAGTATTTTTTTTCATCGCATCATCGCGTAACACACAGGAAGCGTGTAAAAAATAACCATAATCCCACTGCGTGAATCACCTTTTCGCATCGTGGCAGGATATAAGGGAGCAGAAAAAAAAGTAAACATTCCGGTGCGGCGGCAGCGATAAAGAAGATAACGCCAGATAAAACGCATTTGGAAGCACTTGTGTGTGATAAAGCATTTAAAAAAAGATAAAATTCAAAAGTTACGGAGCAATAAACACATTTTCCGTGCATGTAGCTGGCTCTTTTTCTGTAAATAATAATAATAATGTGTGTTTGTGCGATATCATAACACTTAACATTTTAAAGGTACGGGCACTTTGGAGAGATGGCTTTTGTAATATTTATGTGCGAGACTGGTGCCTGGTGAACTTTTAAGCAGATGAACTTTATTTTATTTCTGCACAAAGGCTCCGAAAAAGTGAATGAAAAAAAGGGGAAAAACAATTCCCAAACAGCATAAATACTAGTTTGAGTCGCTTTTGCTCACACGTGGCACGCTGTACGTGAAATAAATGGTTCTTTGCCTGCCACTGCTGTTATTGTTGATATTTGAATGTTGTTTGCTCGAGCCTTGTTCGCACTCACACACACACACACACACACACACGACAACGTTAATGCGACAAATGAAGATATATTTGCAAAAATGGTATCCATTTTACAAACACTCTCTCTGTGTGACAAATACTCCGATAGAAAAACGAAAGAAGTGTTTTTTTTTTCGGGCAAGTCGCATGGCAAGGCGACGACAACGATAAATGGTTTCTTATGGAATTTTTTTATAGCTCGGATATTTGCGAATCTTTAAATGCAAAAAAAAACTCAGAAGAGAGAACGCAGAACGAAGAGAAATCATGTGTGTCAAGATATACATTAAACCCACCTTATAGATTTATTGCGGTGTTTGTGTGATTTTTTTTTAAATAATGAGGAATTTATTGTGAAACGACACAATTTTGATTGTGAGAGTTTTGGAAGTTCATGTAAAAAAAGGAAAAAAAGGGATCTGAGTAAATATTGTTGTGAGTTTTTTTATTTTTTTTTTTTAGGATAAGAGCGGTTTTTAATTTTTTTATTTAATGGAAAAAAAATAAAAATTTTAAAAATTAAAAAATTTAGAAAAAAAGTAGAAATTATATTTTATTTGAATTTTTTTTAATTTATTAAATTAATTTTTTTCAATTTATTAAATAAATTTAATTTAAATTTAGTTTTTTCATAATTTTTTTTATTTTTGATCATTTTCAGTTCAATTATTTTTTCTAATTTTTTTTTTTTTTTTTTTTTTTTTAATTATTTTTTTTATTAAGAATTTTTTTTAATTTAATTTAATTTTTTATTTTTTTTTTTTTTTTTAATTTTTGATCATCTTCAGCTTAATTATTTTTTCTAACTTTTTTTTAAATTTTTATTTTAATTTTTTTTTTTTTTTATTTTATTTTTAATTTTTTTTTAATTTTTTTTAAATTTTTTTATTTTTTTAAATTTATTTAATTTTTTATTTTTTTTTAAATTTTTGATCGTCTTCGGTTTAATTATTTTTTCTAATATTTTTATAAATTTTTATTTAATTTTTTGTTATAGAATTCAATCATTTTATAAGAATTTTTTTTTTAATTAATTTAATTTTTTTTTTTTAATTTTTATTATTAATTAAATTTTAATTATTTTTTTTTAATTTAATTTTTATTTATTTTATTTTTTTAATTTTTTTTTAAATTTTTTTAAAAAATATTTTTTTTTATAAATTTTTTTTTTAAATAATTTTTTTTTTTTTAATTTTTATTTAATTTTTTTTTATAGAATTCAATCATTTTATTTTTTTTTAATTTTTGAATTAAAATTACAATTATGTTAAAAATTTTAAATTAATTTATTTACATTTTAATATTTTTTATTTGATTTTTATTTAATTTGTATTAAAAATTTTAAATTTTTTTAAATTAGGAAAAAAATGAATTAAATTTAATGATTAAACTTTAATTATTCCTTGTGATTTAATTAATTTTGAATCAATTTATACAAAGGAAAAATAATTTAGTTTGATTTTTTTTTTATTTAATTTTTTATTAATTAAAAATAAAAAATTTATTTAATTAAAATTTTATTTTATTTAAAATTTTATTTATTTAATTTTTATTTTATTATTTTTGTGGCTTTCCGAATAAAAAAATTATAAAATTTTTAAAATAATAATTTTTATAAGACCAAACCTTTAACTATATTTTTAAATAACGAAAAACTAAATTAAAACCAAAAAATTTTTTTTTTTTTTTAAATTGAGCTTGTTTTACCTTGATACTGGAAAAGACCTTTCATGTTGATGTCGTTGTTATTTCTGAAAATAAAAATCACACACAATCATAATCTTAATGTGTGTTTATATTTCTCATGTTTGTTCAAACGATCATGATGATGATGAGAACGATGACGACGGTCTCCCTTTTTTGCTTTTATTTTCTTTTTCCTTCCACAAAAAAAAGGAGAAAAATGAAACGGAAACTTTTTGTCTGCATTATGATTTGGGAAAAAATTTCTATTTTTCATATTCTACCTTCATTTCGCTCATTTTTCATTTTTTTTTCTGTGCATCTACACGACACAGTGATACACCTTTGCTGCGACGAACAACATCATCAAAATCTATTTACGAAGAAACACAAATAAATATTTAATCGCAACGGAAAATTTTGCGTTTGTTACTCCTGACGGCGCGGCGTCTGCAAAAATAAAATAATAAATGTTCGTTGCATGCCACATTGTCTCCACCGCTGCTGCTGCCGCCGCCGACGCCGCGTCTCGCAAAAGCCTCGTCGCGTGTAGGAGGTACGTGCGACGTGTGTGGTGAAACAAAACAAACCGAACACCATTCATGTCATGTCACACATAATAATCATTTTGAAATTTTCGGTTCTACACACACAAACACACAAAATTTTATATAATGTTAATTGAGCTGTAAATTATAATTGGAATGTCTGTCTTGCTCTTTCTCCCGCGCGCAGCGATGTTTTCCTGTCATGCTAATTTTTGTTTTGTTTCATATACTTTTTGTATTAATAAAAATAAGTCATGCGGGAAATAATCCGGAGATTCTCGGCGCGAATCAAAAGAAATAATAATTACGAGCGCCCCGGGGAAACTTTTTTTGCGTTGTTAATCCGTAAGTGTCGGTAAATGAAAAATTAAATATCAGACGGATTATCGCTTGAATGATGAATGAGTTGCGATGAGCCACGTTTTCTTGGAAGTTCATTAAGAACAAATTTGCAAGAAAATTAAGGCGGAGGCGATTATTGAAAGTGTTTCAATATTTTTTTGGCTTATCATTTTCGCTTTTGATTTTTTAACGAACTTCAGCTATGGACGAAAAACGGGTCAAATTGATTTAATATGATCCCATAAGGGATCAACCTGATCCCCTTCCGAATTTGTCATCCGCAGACCCAAAAAATTGAATCTTTCAAGAGATCATTTTGATCCCTTTAGAGATCAATTTGATCCCTGGAGATATCAAATTGACCTCTTAAGGGATCAAATTGACCTCTTAAAAGATTCAATTTTTTTGGGTCTACGGATGACAAATTCGGAAGGGGATCAGGTTGATCTCTTAAGGGATCAGACTGAACCATTAACGGTACAAATTGATCCCTTAAGGGTTAAAAAAATTCTTTAAGGGATCAAGACTGGGTCAACCTAATTTTAAGGGGATCAATTACCCGTTTTTCGCACATAGGGTTTGCTTTTACTTTTTTAAAGCTTTTTAGATTCACCATGCATAAGCATTAAGGATTCGAGATCAATTTCGTTTTGTACAATTGCTAAAGTTTATTTATTTTCAGCTCTATAAGGCTTCTAATAAGCCATTCAGCTTAGTTTGTTTCTTACTACATCACCCCATATCCAGGCTTGTATAATCTAGATCAAAATCAAAAAAAGATTTGATCTTTTTTGATTTTTCTAAGTGAAAAAATGTGCAAAAAATTTTTTGCGATTTATCACATTAGCCCTTCAAATTGATAATAAGTTATGATCTGACCCAATTTTTTACTTTTTTTAAAGCTTTTTACCATTCATAAGCATTCCAGAGGATTTCGAGATCAATTTCGTAAATGGGTCATTTTACGAAGAACCACGGAAAATCACAACTTCGCCAAATCAAAAATCTAAGATATTTTCCATCTTCCATCTTTTTTCCATCTCTTTAGAAAAAATATGAAGCTTTTGTTCTAGCGAAACTCTTTTTCAAAAAAAAAAACTCGGAAAATCCACTGCCAGAAAATTTCGCTAGAACAAAAGTTTCTTATTTTTTCATGCTCTATAGATGGAAAATATCATAGATTTTCGTTTTATCAAATAGCAAAATTGTGATTTTTCGGAAAATGACCCAAATACGGTACAGTGTTGCTTCGGTTAAGCTTAGCTTAGTCGTTGTTTCTCATAAGCCATTCCGTCTTCAATTAGGACTTTCTTGGGACAACTTAGTATGTCTCTAACGACATCACCCCATATAAGCATTTCATCGAACAATAAATGGAATGAGATATTTTGATGGTTCTGTGTTAGTTTAACTAAAGTGATCTAAGTTCAAAAAATCTAAATTGAAAATTTTAGAACGAACCAAAGTGTTACTATCGGTTACTATGCATTTTTAGTGAGATCGAGTATGTCAAAGAGGTACTTGAGAATACCCAAATACATACACTAAAAAATGTCTAAAATCTCAAGAGCTCGTTCCAGAATTTTAAATTTAGGTTTTTTGATTTACTTTAGGCTTAACTAACACAGAACCATCAAAAAATTCCATGCCATTTATTTTTCCTGAGTTGTTCGTATACTATTACTAATACTAACATAAATTGTATTCATGTCCAATTTTTGAAGTTTATGATGGGTTTTGTTTTTCACCTTCATTTCACTACTTCCTTTAAATTTTGCTTGTCGATCAATCTTCCTGAAATGAGAAATTTTCTATCAAACGAATGCCAAATATAACTTTACTATACGCGATGTACTTCCTTAATCTTCTCCTTTGCTCTCAACAAGTTTCCGTTTCATATCTTTAACCGATGGGCGATGACAGTCTGTCAATATAAACAAAGCCCACGAAAAGGTTTACTTAAAAATTTTGGAAAATTTTCTGAATAATTGACGTTGACTTTTAAACTTCTCTCTCCTTTTACTGCTGCTAGTTGGATAAGAGTTTGAATTTCTTCTTGATTTTTCTGAACAAAAAATTAAAAATTCAATAAAGGATATTTTTAGTTCTACCTACGCACGAAAATTCAGATCCCTTTTGTAATGTGAAACAATTTTCTTCATTGCTTCAGCCTCCAATCTCCTTAACGCCTACGAAACACCAATTATATTGGTCACACGATGCTCGTCTGTCTTTCGTAAGTATCGCTCGAGGCAGCAAAAGGTGCCAAACGAAAAATCGTGTCATGTTCTGTCGTTTTTAGTATTCGACATGTGTACGTCATCAACATCATCGTTTTTCGTCTTCTAATTCTTATTCTGTGCGTAAATGCCGTTTTTCTCCTATTAATTTCCTCTTTTGGTCTAAATATATTTTTTTTTCTGTTATTTTGATTCGTGAGTGAATGCGACCGAACATTCCTGACATCTGCTCGCAGTTTAATCGGTAAGCTCCTTTAAAATCGGTGTCACTGGCATCCCTTGACATTCCCCTTAAATACCACTTCATCTTATAAATATCATGATATGTGTCACTAATACATTATTTTCATCCTCGTTGCTAAATAATAATATGAAAAACATGATTTTTCCTTGTTTTCATGATTGTCCTTCTCCTCCTCCTGCTCATCGTTGTTGTTGTCTGTTTCGTACTCGAACAACATATTCGATCGTGCTTCTTCATTTTTATTAATATTGATTGAATGCCTTTTTACGTTTTCTTTTATATTATTATTAAAATGCTCATCAAGTACATGCTTCTGATGATACTTCTGTGCTCTCAATTACGTTATTACGGATATATATTTTTTTCGTCGATACACGCAGTGGAAAAGTAAAAAAGGAATTTTTTATTATGTATTCTATTCAGTTATTTTATAAGCAGAATGAATTACTTTTCATTGCTTGCCTGTCATTTCGCTGGATGTTAAGTCAAGGATGTGTTTCAAATAGGAGATGAAAGTTGCACTGGCAACAATGGCATCTGGAATTATTATCAATTGATGAAGTGACGTTTATTGTTTTTTTTCTCTATTCGCTTTTGTTTGATTGTTAATGCTAAGTAGGATTGCAGTAGGGGTGAAATGGTATTTAGTAATTAAATGTAATGCTTCAAAGCCTTTACTTCTGTTGTTCAATGACATTAACAAGGCGTTGCTTAAGATTTCTGAAACCCCTGAAGTTCAAAAGTTGAAAGCAAAACAGTTGCTTAAACCCTTGAAATTCAAAAGTTGAAACCTGAACAATTTCTGAAACTCCTGAAGTTCAAAAGTTGAAAGCTGAACAATTTCTGAAACTCCTGAAGTTCAAAAGTTGAAAGCTGAACAATTTCTGAAACTCCTGAAGTTCATAAGTTGAAAGCTGAACCAATTCTGAAACTCCTGAAGTTCAAAAGTTGAAAACTGAACAATTTCTGAAACTCCTGAAGTTCAAAAGTTGAAAGCTGAACAATTTCTGAAACTCCTGAAGTTCAAAAGTTGAAAGCTGAACAATTTCTGAAACTCCTGAAGTTCAAAAGTTGAAAGCTGAACAATTTCTGAAACTCCTGAAGTTCAAAAGTTGAAAGCTGAACAATTTCTGAAACTCCTGAAGTTCAAAAGTCGAAAGCTGAACAATTTCTGAAACTCCTGAAGTTCAAAAGTTGAAAACTGAACAATTTCTGAAACTCCTGAAGTTCAAAAGTTGAAAGCTGAACAATTTCTGAAACTCCTGAAGTTCAAAAGTTGAAAGCTGAACAATTTCTGAAACTCCTGAAGTTCAAAAGTTGAAAGCTGAACAATTTCTTAAACTCCTGAAGCTCAAAAGTTGAAAGCTGAACAATTTCTGAAACTCCTGAAGTTCAAAAGTTGAAAGCTGAACCAATTCTGAAACTCCTGAAGTTCAAAACTTCAACCTTCTACAAATTGAACAAATTCTCAATTCTCTTAAGACCAAAGTCTTTTGTCCATTCTCTTCATCCCTAATAAATGTCATCCAAGAGAAAAACAATTTGTAGCAAAAAAAAATGAGGATTATTACTCGTCCTCTTTCCCATTATATTATGTCTCACCATCGAGTCGTAATGCTGTTAAACCGACAGCATTAAGAGTAATGGTAGTTTGCAACAAAGCGTCTCCTAGGTGTCTCATTATTCTGTCGTTTAATGTCACTCTGTTAAACAAGTGTTAAGTGGATTACTGTTGGCGGAATTAAACATCGACTTACTAATCATTTACATCGCATTCCATCCATTCACACAACAATATTTCCACACACATAAATTAAAAAGAAAGCTAAAAACATCTGTAAATTTTCCAAGTCGACCATTTATAATTTCTTTTTTTTTCATATTTTGTGTTGTGTGCTGCTACCAACTCATATCGCAACATCACATCAGGTACTTAATTTAAATTGCTCCGAGAACAAAATTTATGGCCGGATTACACGAACATTTAATAATTCATGCACCGAATGATGCGAAGAATTGTAAAAGAGGCAAAAAAAGAAAGGAACAAGTTAATTAAAATTTAAAGAGTACACTATTTTCAAATTAATTCAATGATGCCTTTGTCATGCTATAATACTCATTTCTCACTTCAAGTAACTTTTTTCCTTTTCTCTTTTAATTTTTTCCCTTACAAAGTTTGTCCGAAAAAGTTTTTTACAAAATTAATAAATCATACGAAATAATCCGAATAAAAATATAAAAAAACGGTTTCTCAAAAAAATTACCTTTAACATCATCATCCTAACCCTCTTCCATCCCGCCATCCAAATATTAATCCAATTCCCCAACAAAAGTTTGTCAAACCAGATGTGCGCGTCCAAACAAAAAAAAATACCTGAGCGATTTCAATACGAAAAATAAATATTTAATGATTATCGTAGTCACGCATTCCGGCAAATCTGTCACAATAATTATCATCATTTCCGACTTTGAATTGTTCAGATACTAATTGAAATGAGAAAAGAGACGCTTTTTCTGTCCTTTGATAGATTAGTTGCGAACGAATCAAGCGTAAAATGAATATTAATTGATTGTGTTTGGCGGTTACTGACAATGACATGCGTGCTGCGATGAAGTAAATTTGTCTTGTCAAAGCCTGGGCTTGTGAAATTGACATATTTTTGTTTTTACTAAGAAATCCCTCAAAAATCTGGACTAATGGTCAGTTCGATTCGAATGTCTGAATTGAATGCTTGTTTTCACCTTTTGAAGTTTATCATGGAATAACTCAAAACCACAAACATTGCCAGTAATTCTTCTTAATCCTTTTTAATTGCAATTTGTGCACTTTTGCAGCCTCTGTTTTGGAGTAAATCCATTTCGGCCGAAAAAAAGCCATAAAAACGTTAATGGAAATTCAATCTATTTTTGGCTTTTCCATGAAAATGACATTTTTAATCTTTTCACTTGTCAACAATAAATATTTTAAAATTTGAAGCCCCCCCAAAAAAAAAGAGCAAATAAATAATAATGATTTTACAAACAAAAATAAATGTAATAGTTAACTGTGGAAAGTTAGAGTTTCGCAATGTGGGAATTACTGCGAGTCAAAAATTTTTTTAATTAACAAATATTTAAAAATATTGAATTTCGTTTAATTTAAATTGCGACGATTGTCAAAAATATCCGGAACGTAATTCCGGGAAATTTTACAAAATTCGTAAAGAAATTTCAAATTTTTAAACTGGGAAAATTTACATTTTGAAAATTAAATTTGTTAAAAAAATTTATGAACTTGATTTAATTTAGGATTTTTATCATTATTCTTTATCTTTTAATAAATCTAATTTTGGGAAATAAGTTTGGATCTCAGGAAAAAATAAACTTTTTCCACATGTGAATTGCGATCCAATGAATTTTCGTTGAGATAACATCATATTTGGTTTTTATTCTTAACAAAAGTGAAAGCCATTCATAAAAAATTTATGTTTAAATTTTTAAGCTTGAAGAATTGATTCAATCTTAGCATGCTTTTATAATATTTAAAATTACCTTGTAATTTTTATTTGAAGGAAAGTATTCGTATCTATTAGAATACTTGAAGGAA
The DNA here is from genome assembly GCF_036172545.1 of Culicoides brevitarsis. Taxonomy (NCBI): domain Eukaryota; kingdom Metazoa; phylum Arthropoda; class Insecta; order Diptera; family Ceratopogonidae; genus Culicoides; species Culicoides brevitarsis. The sequence goes on along the minus strand of NC_087087.1, from coordinate 11,045,733 downwards.
CATTTTTAAGGAACATAAAATGATGGTCCTTTCTGTTTAAATACGATCTTTTTGCCTTTGTCGAAAGTCTTCAGCTATTTATTTTAATTCGAAGCTTAAATACTTTGCTGATACCGTTTTAAAAGTTACTAGTTCTTATGCAGCAATATTTTAAAAATTGTAATATGATTTTTGTATGGGACATCTAGTTCTTCCTCATTAGTTTCCTTTTTCCAATGTCCGTTCATTTTAATTTTAAGAAAAATACTTTTTGTGTTAACCATCTTGTATTGTAACTTGGCATGTTGCTAAGAGCATGTTTTAATATTAGATAGTTCTTCATAGAAACTGGTGAATAGCCAGTAAGGACTTCTTTGGCTGTCTTTATAATCAAGCTTTGTAAATTCTAAGTATGTCAACATAAATTTCTTGATTTCTAAAACGAAAAAAATAATTTAATTAAAATACAAAAAAAAAACTTACCAGTTATAGCTTGTATTCGTTTCAAACAATTTTAGTAAATTTTTAACTCTTTGTTGTTCCCTAATTTACAAAAAAAGTCATCTTATTTTTTTTTCTAAATTTTGGCATCTTTCAGGATTAAGGGCTCTACAAGTGAGTATTAAAAACATTAGAAGTCAACCTTTCTAACTAAAAAATGTAAAATAAATAGTAAAATCAAAAACTTACCAAATAAGAGTTCGCAAAAAAAATCCACTTGCGAGACATGAACTTTTCACATTAAGCATTACATGAAAAATTTGCCATCGCACACATTGGTGCTCGTTTGTTCCCAACTTGATATGTCATATCATTTTAAATAAAAGAGCTTAATGTTTCATTTATGTGTCTCGTATATATTTGTTCCCTCTCACACTGCCAGCTGCTGAATGAACTTAAAAAACCATTTTGCGGTGAATTTTTGTGAGCAGCTTCAAATGATACGAAAAATGCCATTGAAAATAATTGTGAACATTATCGTGGCCCACGCTCCAGAGAAGAGTTGAAGGGATATTTGTGTGGTTTTGTAAACATGAAATTATTTGAGATCTTTTTAAGCCGTCCTCGGTGAGAGTGAGGCGGAATGTAGCAAGGTAGATGTACTCATATGTACCAATTACTGACTGGGTGAATGGCTTTTCGGGTTTCGGGGTAACTGTGGAAAAAAAAGAACATTAAATAAAAATAAAGAAGAAGACTATAAAAGAGACGGTCGTTTGTAGCAGATTTATCGTAATATTTTGCTCAAAAATTTTTGCTGCTGGAGGGTAAGGAGTAGCAATTAAGGATAAATTGTTCCTTTTTAATGCATTCTTTGGTTTCTAATTTTTTTTTTGTTTTTCATCGTGTTTGGACAATTTTTTGTGTGTGAAAGACACATTTTAACAGGATATTTTTTCACACATAAAAATCCATATACATAAATTTTATTTTTTGAACGAAAATAATAATATAATTTCATTTATATTTAAGGGGCCTCCTTCAAAGTCATTCGAGGCATGCTTTTGTACTCCGGGCCGTATAGTCGAAATTTCTATGGATGCCGAATGTCGGAGCGAAAAAGTGTTGGGTTACATTATTGCCGGCTATAAAATAAGGAAAAAGTTTACCAAACCAACAGCACATTAGATTAATTTATGTGGAAATAAACCTTTCGTTTGTACTCTCGGTGCCTGATTGCGAGGCGCTTTATGTGCGCCTTTTAACAAACCAACCATCGACAACAAGCCAGCAGCAGAACATCAACTGCTAATATTATTATAGCACAATATATATTAAAACGTCGTATTCATCGTCGTCGTTGAGGCATTGTCGTTGCTTAAATAAAAAAAGGAATAAAACAGCATTTAGACACGTTATATTATTAGTTTGAATGTTGAGCCGTTTTTATTGTTCGAGCTGAACGAGCGAGGAAAAAAAGCACATTATCTGGAAAAAATTATAGAGACGAATAGCTTCTAACAGCAACAACAACAACATTTATTCACCGAAAAAAGCCCATTTATTCCACAAAATGATGTTACACAACAAATACTTTGCAGCTAAAAACTTTTCTAAATAATGATGTAAACTTTGTTCATCAACTGTTTAAAAAAAATTCTTGCTCACGAGCGACGCGTGCAATGTAAATACGTAAGGTGGTATCATTCTTGTCTTTTGTTCCCCTTTTTATTATTATAACATTATAACCTAATATTTACCGCAAACCGGTCTAACAAAATATATACCTTTTTTATTGTAATTTGCTTTTTTCGTCTTTTTATGCAAAAAGAAAAAAAAGAAAACAGATTAGAAGACGAAAAAAGCAGCCATAGAAATGACAACGCGGAAAAAAAGTAAGTATGAATTGTTAGGATCATCAAAAAAGGGGACGTTTATGGGATTCAAAAGCTGAAGAAAATAAAAATCGAAGAAATCACGGAATGCAGGCAAGTGCAAAATGATGTTAAAAAGTAAACAAAGTATTTGGTGAAAAGTCGTCGTGGGAAGGGAGTTGAAAGGTAATCGCGTTTTATTAAAGGTTTTAAGTAAAGTAACTTTTTGAGTTTGATATTTTTACTTTTTTAGACAAAATTTTGTTATAAATAGTCTTAAAGTACTAATGTCCTTCAAATGACCTTCAAATTTAAAACTTTGTAACATTTTATAACTCAAAACTGCTTAAAAATTAAAACTGAAAAAAAAAAATTTTCTTTGACATAGCAAGAGCAAAACTAAATCAAAAACTGTTATTTTTGTCAAATCTTTCAAATGGATAAAAATCAGAGGGCTCTTCAATCATTTATAACTCAAAACTGCCAAAAAATTGAAACTAAAAAAAAAATTTTCTTTGACATAGTTTTGTTTTGAAAACTAAATCAAGAACAAAAAAACTGTGTCAAAAACTCAAAGCAAAAATCTGCTCTAAATGGATAAAAAATTAGGGGGCTCTAATTTATCATTTTTAATCATTTTTTAACTCAAAACTGCTAAAAAATTGAAACTGAAAAAAAAAATTTTCTTTGACATAGTTTTGTTTTAAAAACTAAATCAAGATCAAAAAAAACTGTGTCAAAAACTGTGTCAAAGCAATTTTTGTCAAATCTCGCTCTAAATGGATAAAAATTTGTCAGAGGGCTCTAATTTATCATTTTATAACTCAAAACTGCCAAAAAATTGAAACTAAAAAATTTTTTTTTCTTTGACATAGTTTTGTTTTGAAAACTAAATCAAGAACAAAAAAACTGTGTCAAAAACTGTGTCAAAGCAATATTTGTCAAATCTCGCTCTAAATGAATAAAAATTTATTAGGGGGCTCTAATTTATCATTTTTAATCATTTTTTAACTCAAAACTGCTAAAAAATTGAAACTGAAAAAAAATTTTTTCCTTTGACATAGTTTTGTTTTGAAAACTAAATCAAGAACAAAAAAACTGTGTCAAAAACTGTGTCAAAGCAATTTTTGTCAAATCTCGCTCTAAATGGATAAAAATTTATTAGGGGGCTCTAATTTATCATTTTTAATCATTTTTTAACTCAAAACTGCTAAAAAATTGAAACTGAAAAAAAAAATTTTCCTTTGACATAGTTTTGTTTTGAAAACTAAATCAAGAACAAAAAAACTGTGTCAAAAACTGTGTCAAAGCAATTTTTGTCAAATCTCGCTCTAAATGGATAAAAATTTGTCAGAGGGCTCTAATTTATCATTTTTAATCATTTTTTTTTAATCAGTTTTTTTTGAAAACTAAATCAAGAACAAAAAAACTGTGTCAAAACTGCCAAAAAAATTCAAAACTGCTAAAAAATTGAAAAAAAAAATTTTTTTTCCTTTGACATAGTTTTGTTTTGAAAACTAAATCAAGAACAAAAAAACTGTGTCAAAAACTGTGTCAAAGCAATTTTTGTCAAATCTCGCTCTAAATGGATAAAAATTTATTAGGGGGCTCTAATTTATCATTTTTAATCATTTTTTAACTCAAAACTGCTAAAAAATTGAAACTGAAAAAAAAATTTTCCTTTGACATAGTTTTGTTTTGAAAACTAAATCAAGAACAAAAAAACTGTGTCAAAAACTGTGTCAAAGCAATTTTTGTCAAATCTTGCTCCAAATGGATAAAAATTTATTAGAGTGCTCTAATTTATCATTTTTAATCATTTTGCAACTCAAAACTGCTAAAAAATTGAAACTGAAAAAAAAAATTTTTCTTTGACATGGTTTTAATTTGAAAACTAAATCAAGAACAAAAAAACTGTGTCAAAAACTGTGTCAAAGCAATTTTTGTCAAATCTTGCTCCAAATGGATAAAAATTTATTAGGGGGCTCTAATTTATCATTTTTAATCATTTTTTAACTCAAAACTGCTAAAAAATTGAAACTGAAAAATTTTTTTTTCTTTGACATAGTTTTGTTTTGAAAACTAAATCAAGAACAAAAAAACTGTGTCAAAAACTGTGTCAAAGCAATTTTTGTCAAATCTTGCTCCAAATGGATAAAAATTTGTCAGAGGGCTCTAATTTATCATTTTTAATCATTTTATAACTCAAAACTGCCAAAAAATTGAAACTAAAAAAATTTTTTTTCTTTGACATAGTTTTGTTTTGAAAACTAAATCAAGAACAAAAAAACTGTGTCAAAAACTGTGTCAAAGCAATTTTTGTCAAATCTTGCTCCAAATGGATAAAAATTTATCAGGGGACTCTAATTTATCATTTTTAATCATTTTATAACTCAAAACTGTTAAAAAATTGAAAAAATATTTTTTCTTTATTTTTCACTTGAAATTTTCAGTTCTCTTTCTGTTTGAACATGAAATTGATAAAAAAAATTCGAAAATTTTCTTTCATATCTTTTGGAGGGTTTTTAAGCTTTAAAATTAAAAGTTTTTAAAATCAAAAAAAAAAAAAATCCTTAAATTTTTTCCAATTTTAATTTTTCACACGGACCTCCTTCAACGCCACGAATCCAACTTTTACTTTTCCCAATTACAACCAACACAGTCTGTCACAAGATTAAACCACAATTTGCTTAAACTTTTTCGCTTCAATCAGAATAAATTTAACAACTTTATTTCTAAAAAGAAGCAGCAAAAAAAAACGAGAGATGTTTCAGAAAAAACTTTTTCATTTGCTGAACGAAGAAAACTAAGACATCAACCAAACATGGGCTCAATCGACTTTTTAAAAGCAATATCTAGCGTTTCGTTCGGCGTGGTAAGTAGCTACTGTGAGACAATAATAATGCACAGATTCGACATTTTTTTCTGCCTTATATAATACGTTAAACCCATCAACATCAATGAATGTTAGACTCTGCATTATGTGAATAAATGGATCTGATAGAAAAATTATAATAATATAACAATAACAAAAAAAAAGTAAGAAGAAAAAAAAAGTTTTTTAAAATAAATGGAAATATGCAATAAAATTGCCGCTGCACTTTTTTTTATAATTTTGATCCGGTCGCTCAATGTTGCCTACGGATTTTGTACGAAGTGAGTTTTTTCCACCCTATTGCTTCATGCAAATAACAGTTCATTTATATTCAATGCACGATCAGTTTTGTTATTAATCGAATATTTATAATAAAGTTCAATTTTTTTTTTCGAAAGGTTTTTAAGGGTGTTCTGCTTTTACTTTATTTGACAAAAATTCATTAAAATTCTATTTAAATCTTTTAACAATTTTTTTGATAAAAGGAATTAAATTAAAATATTCGGTAATTAAAAAAATAATTAAAAATAAAAATTTATTTAAACAAGAAAAATATTAAAATTATATTTTTTTTTAAATATTTAAATAATTATTTATTAAAAAAATATTTAAGTAAAAAAATATTTAAAAATTTTTAAAAATATTTTTTTAAAATTTTTTTTTAAAAAAAAAAAAAAAATAAAAAAAAAATTTATTAAAAAATAAAAAAAAAGTTAAAAAATATTTTCATGTTTTTTAAAATATAAAAATTAAATAAATATTTTTTTTAATTATTATATTTAAAAAAAAAATTATTTAAATAATTTTTTTTTTTTAAAAATATTTATTTGAAAATTGATTAAAAAAAAATTTAAAAAAAATAAAAAAATATTTAATTAAAAAAAAAAATAAAAAAAAATTAAAAAAAAATTAAAAAAAAAAAATAAAAAAAAAAATTATAAAATAAAATATTTAAATAAAAATAAATTTTAAAAATTTTTTTTAAAATATTTAAATAAATTTTTTTTAAAAAAATATTTAAATTAAATTTTTTAAAAAAATATTTAAATAAATTTTTTTAAAAAAATATTTAATTTTTTTTTTAAATAATAATAAAAAATTTTTAAAAAATATTTAAATTAAAAAAAAATCCGGGACACCCTTTTCAGGCAATGAGCGAATGAGTAATTGCGAAACAAAAGTTTCGCATCACGCAAAAAATAGTTTAGTTCGATGGGTTTTCCCATGCTATCCATTTCGTTTAAAAACGTTATTTTTTTATGATTAAGTCCGTACCGGGAAAATTTATCGATGAACACGAACTTTAACGAACAAACAACAAAAAAAATGATTAAATGAAGTCTGCGGTTTAAATAATGATTATGAAGACAGCAAAAGTCAAAACTTTAAAATTGATTAAAGTTGAAAGTGAAGGAAGAAACGTGCTTGAAAAATGAAATTTGCGCGCTTTATCAATCTAATCTCGCGCATTTTTGCTCTTCTTCGCAAAAACCAATTAAAATTAAATGGAAAAAAAGAGATTGTTTATCGCGCGTGATTTTTTTCCTGTTTCCAAAAAGACATTCATAATAATCAAATTTTCATCTCGCACTCACACATAAAATGTCGCTAACACATCACAATAATGTCATCTTCAATTCATGTAGCAAAAATAAAAGGAAATTGCTAATGTACTTTTGCAGTAATAGCGTAAAACATTATCTAAACACGCATCATCATCATCATCATCGTCGTCGTCGTCGTCATTCATATCCTGTGTGACTGCACAAAACATTATGGATATTATTACGACAAAGCTGTGTACATCGCCATGCGAAAAAAAAGTACGTTGGTAAAATTGTAATAATATTATATATATAAAATTTACATTATACACACTTTGCTGGATTTATGGCATATCAAAGATAATGAGATTTAGTTGGAATTTATATTTGTGCACGAAAGCACCGAAGCACCGAGTGAATGAACGTTTGTAAGACAAGACACGATACTGTTGAGTAACGAAACAAGGTTTAAAAAATTTTTTCGGTGATTAAAGTGATGAGTAAGGACGACACGATGTTTAATCCAAAAGTGTTTTTTGTATGCCCGGAAATGGAAGTGAAGACACTGAAAGACGTTTTGTGAGATTAAAAATTATTAAAAGTTCAAACGTGTTAATTTTTTTGAATGAACGTAAGGATCTTAAGTCTTAAGTTCAAAACAAAAAACCTTTGCCTTGAAATTCCTATTTTTTCCCTATTTGATCGAATTTTTCTCCGTTGTCTTAAGAGATACAGGCTTGAAGTAAATTTTTTCCGAAAGAGCATCAAAAATGCAAGAAAATGGCGGTTTTTATTTGAAATTTGGGCTTTCGTGTAAAAATTTAGTCAACAGTATACCTAAACCCCTTTTTAGACCTTGAAATTTGAAGGAAATTTTTCCCTATTTGATCGAATTTTTCTCCGTTGTCTTAAGAGATACAGCCTCCGAGTAAAGTTTTCCTGAAAGAGCATCAAAAATGCAAGAAAATGGCGGTTTTCATTTGAAATTTGGACTTTTGTGTTAAAATTTAGTCAACAGTATACCTGAACCCCTTTTTAGACCTTGAAATTTGAAGGAAATTTTTCCTTATTTGATCGAATTTTTCTCCGTTGTCTTAAGAGATACAGGCTTGGAGTAAATTTTTCCTGAAAGAGCATCAAAAATGCAAGAAACTGGCGGTTTTTATTTGAAACTCGGGTTTACGTGTAAACATTTAGTCAATAGCATACCTGAACCCCTTTTTAGACCTTGAAATTTGAAGGAAATTTTTCCCTATTTGATCGAATTTTTCTCCGTTGTCTTAAGAGACACCGCCTTGGAGTAAAGTTTTCCTGAAAGAGCATCAAAAATGCAAGAAAATGGCGGTTTTCATTTGAAATTTGGGCTTTCGTGTAAAAATTTAGTCAACAGCATACCTGAACCCCCTTTTTTGCTTTGAAATTCAAAATAATTAATTTTTTGTCAAAAAGACCCATGAATGGTCTAATTTTTCTTAGATGTTTTAAAAGGAAAATCTTTATTTATTTCTTTCCAAGAAGTGCCTCTGTTTATCTCTTCAAACACTTTGGTCGTAATGTCCTTTTAAACGATACATTTCCTCTATTCTTCGCCAGAGCAAGATAGAAGAAACTTGGCACAGAGACATTATAATCTTATTACAGTTGCATCTCTAATGCATCATCGTTCACATTGCTCAAGCGTTTGTTTTTTGTGCCGCATCAAAGCGAGACAAGGGAGTAAAAGACGCTCGACTTTTCAACTTGACTCTTAACTCCTCTCCATATTTTTCTCTGCGTTCAATTTGTGTCGTCGTGTGATAGATATATTTTCATTTTACGCCTCTTAATGCATTATTACGGAGGAAACATACTTCAGCAGTAGACAAGGGGTAAGTGTAATAATGTACAATAATATTATTATAATATCTTTACTCTTCTCCCTCCCTTCCTCTTTTTTCTCTCGCAAAAAAATTTAAAGTGTTCAAAATTTTATAAATTTATATTGTGCCAAAGTTACAAGCAGAAATGATAATAATAACAAAAGGGAAAAGGCTGCTTCGGTCATGGATATCAACTTGTCGTCATAGCAAAAAGACTAGCAGATTAGCAACGATATGATAGCACAAGAATTTAACTTTTAACAGTGAAAAATCTTTAAAATGTCAAATTAAATTACATTTCCATATTGCGAATAGACAAAACAAAAGCAAAGTCATCTCCGTATAAAACACAAAAGTTAAATAAAAGGACTTGATAACCATCGAGAGGGGGAAAATTCAAATACATGATGATTCACCTGATTTCTCCCCCTATACCGACAAAACGCTTAATTGTACGTTACTAATCAAGAGATTTATTTATCTAATGAGTATATGGGGTAGAAAAAGCTACCAGCAAGTAGTAAATTGTTTTAAAACGAAATTTATGAATTTTTTACAAAAATTATTTTTTTTTCTACTTTGTAAAAAATTGAAGTCATTAACATGATAAAAATGCAAAAACGGGACGTCATAAAGTAAAGAAGTGGTAATGCGCTAAAAACGACATTTTTTGTTGAAACAAAGTATATAAAGCAGAGAAAGAACATCTTTGAGAACAAACATCTTTAATAAAAAAGTTTTACTTGTTCTACATAATTTTATGTCTTAAAATAAAATAACATTTTCTGTAAATATACTCTCACCCACTTATGTACCTTTTTTGTTTTCTTTGTTTTTATTTTTATTACAGCATTTCTCGGAATTTAAGTTAAAAATGTGGAACGAAGTTCATCCTGTCGACTGTCATTCAGTGGATTTTTTGAAATGAGGAGTACAGGAATGTGATGGCGAAAGTTATTTTTGACACGATTTGAAGGATTTTTGAACGATGGTAAGTATTTTAAATAAAAGCTTGTGATTTTATTTATTTGCAGGGTCTAAAATAGTTGAAGTCAATAGAAAACTGAATGATTTTGGTTAAGATTAAGTCAAAATTGAGTTGATTTTTAACTCATCAGTAATCTTCAGAATATTCAATGCTCAAAAAAGTTACGAAAACGCACTATGAAAAGCTGCTGTTTGATTTTAAAGAAGTCTGGAAGTAACATTATATGAACAAACTCAAGTTAAACGTGAATAAGACGAAATGCATGGTGATCGGATTTGAATTAGATGAAAACGTATTGAATTTTGAAAACTGTGATATTAAAATCGTGAAAGAAACATCATACCTTGGTGTGATAATCGATGACAAACTGAATTTTTAAAAGAACGCAGAACATTTACATAAAAAACATGGCGAAAATGGTTTGTTTTCTGAACAGAAACCGTAAAAATTTCCTCATGAAACTCGAATGACACTGTACAAATGTATGATTGGATCACATATTGACTATTGCCGTATATCAACAAAAAAGAAGACATTGCAGCATTACAAAAAGTACAAAACCGAACTTTTAGAATATTGACGCATGGAAATATAGAAAGCAGTGTTCGTCCGAAGTTACAACAAACCAATCTGTTAAATGTGTCGTTATAATGTCTAACTAGGTGTTAATTTTTAAAGCGACAAAGAACATAATTCCTAATTACAAATATCTAAAAAAGTGGGCGACACAGAGTCTTACAACTTAAGCTCGTCGAATGTTTGCAGGAAAATCGTTTAAGAAATTCAACTCCTCATGGAAAATACTATGCCGCGAGTAGTTTGTTCGGAATAGCGTAATTTTAAAAATCTTCTTCCAGTGCCTAGAGTGCGTGGTCTCTAACGAATTTTTTAAGTTAGTTTTTGTGAACCAGCATTTTGTTCAAGTCATAGATCGTTTACAAAGCCAATATGAAAATCATACAAAAATTTGGAAATACGCAGGAGAAAATTCGGTTGGATCGGGCATACCCTTCGCAAGGATCCCGAGGAAGTATGCAACAGGGCCCTTGTTTATAATCCGCAAGGAAGTCGCAGACGAGGTCGCCTGAAGAACACCTGGCGACGCTCCACACTCTCAGAAGCCAACATCATCAGAGAGGGTGAGGGGCAGATGACTAACCTCTGGGATCTGAAAGATCTTGCGAATGAACGAACCAGAATATCAATTCGTGGACCGCCTTTGCTCAACATGAGGAGTTAGTTTTTGTGAGATCTTTGATCATTTTGTACATAGTCAAAGTTCATTCGTAATTAATTAACTCGGAAATATTTTTGGTATCTTTTTGATGAAGAAAATGTCCTTAAACTCTCTATCATAGGCTTTTCGTCTTTTTATCCTTTTGATTGTTCTTGATAAGTTTTTTAAGTCATTTAAAAGATTTAAAAAGATTTGGTACTTCTTAAAATAGAATATGCCGTGAGAGGTTCTGGGCAAAAATCTAAAGAATGGTACGTTTTAAAATTTTAGATTGGTGACTTTACAAAGCTTTTTTTAAGAGTAAGATCTGAAAAATATTGAAAAAATTAAAGAACCAGTTTAAAAACTTCTTTCGATAATCTTTAAAACATTTAAAGACCCATGTAGGCCTTAGAGGAAAAGTGTAATCTTCATAATAATTTATCTGTAAGACCTACTTAAAGCTTTAAATTTTCTGAAAGAAAAACAAAGATTATTTGCCGTTATATTCAATCCATCACATTTTTCTTCTAAAAAACATTAAACTCTAGAAGAAAAAATATTCTAGAATCATATCTCAATAACTTAAGAATCACCTAGATTCCTTTTCAATCATTATTCCTTACCCTATAAACTGTTTCCTTGGAGACGTCATTTATTTTCTTCTATTTTCAAGTCGTGGGTGTATCGAAGAATAACTTCATCAATGTCAATTTTTTTGTCGTTATACCATCTTATGCTAATTACTACTCTGAACTTTTCCTACCAACCTACATTGCATTACTTTTTGTGCATTTTCATCCCACCATCTCTTCATTACTACAAGTTTAATGATAATCTTGTGCTTTTTGAGACGACTTCACTATAACTCACCTAAGATACTTACAATTTTACAAAAAAAAAAACTTTAAGTTAACATCAGAACAACATCCAAACTTTCTTTCATCTTCTTGTTTTTAATTTTATTTTTTTTGTTGTTCATTTTTCGTACACACTCGAAAAAAAAAGTTATAATGACATTTAGATGCCATAATGAAGTCTGCATGTCTTTTCGTCGTCTCGGCATCATCGTCACTGATGTCACATTAAAAACATAAGAAAAAGTTAACAAAAAAAAAGTTTGTTTTTAATTTGTTCATTTCTTGTCTTTTTAGATTTTTTTTTCGTTCTTGTTATTTCCTCAATTGATGATGTCCTAAAATTTTATCGAAACACATTTTCATTAAAAAATTGTCAAGTTTTAAATTAAGACTTTGTGCCAAGTGGAGATGGATGGTCTTTTGTTGCTGCCGAACTCCAGGTAAAAAGTCATAAAAAACATAATTTTTTCTTTGGTTGTGATTTCTGTGTACAGCGGCATGGATTTAATTGTCAAGAATTGGATTAAATTTTTTGTTCTGTTGCTTAAGCAAACTTTAATTTTCCTCCTTCTTTATTATTTTATTTTGTTTTCCGTGCTACACTTTTTATTTATTTATTTCATTTCATTTCAGTTTTTGTCCAGTTCGGAATAAACTCCGAAGACGAAGAAGGAAAAAACCACAAGAAAATTGTCTTAGTTAGTCTTCTGTCTTCATCTTGTGTGAGTTTTTGTGTCCATTGTATGCTTTTAAAATGTGGCAACAATGCGGAAAAAAGAACTTTTGCAGGATAGGATTATTATAATGTAATAATGGTGCGGTGGAAAGACATTGGGCGTGTGGTGCCAGTAAATTTTGTCTTCGTCGACGGAGGAGAGACAAAGTTAACAAGACCAGACCTTAGAACAATGTTCGTTGAAAATTGTTGCAACTTTTACGTGCTTATTTTTTTTTTGCTTTGCTTGGCTCGTTTATCGATACAACGCAGAACTGAACTGAACTGAACTGCTGTTTATCTATGCACCGAGAATTTATTAAATGGAATAAAGTTGGAGATGTTACAGAAAAAGTTTCCTTTCCTGGCCGAGAAATTGCCAATAAAATTTAATAGTTTCCTGTTTGTGCAGTTAGTTTGTGGTGTCACGAAAATGCAGAGAGTACGGTAAATTCAATTTTATATTGTTGGTCGATCGTTACTTTCACACAAAAGATTTTAAGAGTTGATAAAAGTTCAGTTTTTTTTTGTTTTGTAAGAGAATTCAATGGAAATTGGAAACTTGGCAATCATTCTGTTTTTGATTTTCATCTTTTGTATTATGATGACTTTATAATATTTTTGATCCAATTTAATATTTTTTTTTTTTCATAAATAAAAAATTTATTATTTTAATATTTTCTTATTAAAATTTTTTTAAAAATATTTTACCTATTTTAAAAATACAATGAAAATATCCAAAAATTGTTCAAAATTGAAAATAAAAATATCAAATGTTTAAAGAAAATTTTGAACATGTGGACAATTTTACTAAAATTTTTGATAAATTAGCTTATTAATTTAAGTATTTTGTTAAAAAAAATCCAAGAATACTGATTTTCTTTTTCAAATTTAAAAAAATTAATTTAATTTACTTATTTTTTTTTTCAATATTTCATTTTAATTCAACTCAATAAATAATTAAAAAAAAAACATAATAATGAATGTAAAGAATTTTAATAAAAATAATATAAGGCAAATAAATTTAATACATCCATTTTTTGTCGCCCCCCTCCGATTTTGTCGAAAAAATTCAGGGAAAAAAACTTAAATATTTTCAACATTTTTTTGAATTTTTTAATTGAAAAATTACTGTTGTCGATAAAACTATACAAAAATAAAAAAAAACTCGTTTTAATAAGACTATTTATATTGAAATGTAAAAAAAAAATTTTGTCAAGTCACGTGACCAAAATAATTTATTTTCAAAAATTTTTATTTTGTGAGATTTTTTTTTTAAATTTCTTCAATTTAAGTTAAAATTTGAAAAATTTAATAAATGTTAAGAATTAAACGTTAAGTGTTTAAAAACATTATAAAATTACAAAGAAAAAATTCAAAAATAGGTATTTATTTTTTTTTATTTCCCTCCCCCATGAAAACCCTCATGGGACAAAAAATGAAAATATTAAATTTTTTCGCCTTATTTATTCATATTTATTTTTTTCTTTAATAATTTTAAAATATTTTATTTTTTTCTTAATATGCAAAATATTCCATTAATAATTTTTTGAATTTTCAGATTTCATAGAATAAGAAAACATTTTTGGGAATTTTTTGAATAATGAAAATCATAAAAAATTTTTTTAATTTTGAATAAAATAAAAAAAATTAAAATTAAAATTAAATTTAATTAATTAATTTTAATTAATTTTTAAAATTTATAAAAATCTTTAATTTTTAGAGATAATAAAGAAGATAATAAATGTAAATTGAAATTAATTAAAAAAATAATAATAATAAATCGAATAAAAATAAAATTATATTAAAAAACTAATATATTAAATTTTTTCGAGTTAATTTAAATAAAATTAAAATTTTAATAAATAATTATTTTTAAAGAATAAATAAATAAATTTTAATATAAATTTTAATTTAATTTAACATTTAATTTAAATAATTTTGATAAATTTATAATAAACAAATATTTTTTTAATTCAGACTTACCTTAAAATTAATTTAAAATAATAAGCTTTTAACGAAATTTTATTTAAAAACTTGTCTGAAAGTCATTTTTCTTCAAATCAATCAATAATACTCAACCCTTACTAAATTCCGCAAAAAATTCAAAAATACATCTCAACTGCCATTAAAATTTCATTTACTCCAAATTCCAAGTAAAAACGCAAAAACATGACATGATGACACACAGAGAAACACAAAAAGTGACAAAATGTAACTTTGCCATTTTTTTTTAAATTTTACAACAGCAACCAACACAACCAGACAGAGAACAGAATGGGCTCATCATTGATTTTATTGCATTATTATTTAAAAGTTAACGAGTAATTCGTGACTGAAATTTGATAAACTTTGCTGTGTGTGTGTGTCTGGCTTCACAATTCGCCAACCAACCAACTTTTCCCAGCCGACAAAAAAAAAAACATTGTTATTATTAGTTGCGAGCTTTTTGTTTTTTGGTCTTTCAATCACGTTTCGGTTATAATAATTGTATTGTGTTGCGTACAAAATGCCTGCAGAATAGATTTTATAAAACAACATGAAATTTATACATTTATGAACATAGAGAGAAAATCATAATTCACAAATTCTGGCGAAAATATTTTTGTATCATGATTATCATTATTATTATTATTATTTGTCTACATGACACACATTTTGTATCACATATTTATTTTTCTCTTCCTGTATACGAGACCGAGTAGTAATAATAATCATAATGAATGCGAAATAGGATGAGACCGAGTGCAAAAAAAAAAGTTTTATTCAAAATAATTAATGATGTGGCGAAACCTTGATGGACTTTTATTTTGATTTGAATGAAAAATGCTCGAAAACATTTTTTTATTTGTTTAACTTTTGAAATTTGGATCATCCTTGTCCTTCGAATTTTTTTTTTGCACAAATATATAACACACATATGTGAATTAATATTTAAAAACAACACACAGAATTTTTTCTGCCCTTTGTACGGCGTAGCGGCATGCAATGATGTGATATATGACGGAAAGTGTATGATAATGAAAAGGAAAGAAAAAATTATAAAAACTTTTGCCTTTTACTTTTTCGTTCCATTCACAACCATTCACCGTTCTGTATTTTATTATTATTAACATACATACTCCACACACGTTCCAAATGGAATTTTTTATTATTTTTTTCTTCTTTAAGCTTAGTGCATTTTTTTTGCTGCAAGTAAAAAGGGATTTTAGAAGGAAAGTGTATCTTTTTTTATGTTATGTCCACAAGATGATTTGAAAATAAAAAAATTAGATTTTTTTTTAATTTTTTTTTTAAACCTATATTTGATGGATTTCAAAGCTAAAATTGAATAAATATTCATTCTGAAGATAATTTCCATGCATATCTCCTCGATTTTTGAAGAAATAAAAAAAACAACGATTTTATCATATGAGGAGCAAAAACCGTTGTTTTTTCCCAAGTCAAGTTTCAACCCAAATTTAATAGATTTCAAAGCCAAAATTGAATAAATATTCATTCTGAAGATAATTTCCATTTTTGCATATTTTCTCGATTTTTGAAGAAATAAAAAAAACAACGATTTTATGATATGAGGAGCAAAAACCGTTGTTTTTTTCTCAAGTCAATTTTCAACCCAAATTTAATAGATTTCAAAGCCAAAATTTAATAAATATTCATTCTGAAGATAATTTCCATGCATATTTTCTCGATTTTTGAAGAAATAAAAAAAACAACGATTTTATCATATGAGGAGCAAAAACCGTTGTTTTTTCCCAAGTCAAGTTTCAACCCAAATTTAATAGATTTCAAAGCCAAAATTGAATAAATATTCATTCTGAAGATAATTTCCATGCATATTTTCTCGATTTTTGAAGAAATAAAAAAAACAACGATTTTATCATATGAGGAGCAAAAACCGTTGTTTTTTCCCAAGTCAAGTTTCAACCCAAATTTAATAGATTTCAAAGCCAAAATTGAATAAATATTCATTCTGAAGATAATTTCCATGCATATTTTCTCGATTTTTGAAGAAATAAAAAAAACAACGATTTTATCATATGAGGAGCAAAAACCGTTGTTTTTTCCCAAGTCAAGTTTCAACCCAAATTTAATAGATTTCAAAGCCAAAATTGAATAAATATTCATTCTGAAGATAATTTCCATGCATATTTTCTCGATTTTTGAAGAAATAAAAAAAAACAACGATTTTATCATATGAGGAGCAAAAACCGTTGTTTTTTCCCAAGTCAAGTTTCAACCCAAATTTAATAGATTTCAAAGCCAAAATTGAATAAATATTCATTCTGAAGATAATTTCCATGCATATTTTCTCGATTTTTGAAGAAATAAAAAAAACAACGATTTTATCATATGAGGAGCAAAAACCGTTGTTTTTTCCCAAGTCAAGTTTCAACCCAAATTTAATAGATTTCAAAGCCAAAATTGAATAAATATTCATTCTGAAGATAATTTCCATGCATATTTTCTCGATTTTTGAAGAAATAAAAAAAACAACGATTTTATCATATGAGGAGCAAAAACCGTTGTTTTTTCCCAAGTCAAGTTTCAACCCAAATTTAATAGATTTCAAAGCCAAAATTGAATAAATATTCATTCTGAAGATAATTTCCATGCATATTTTCTCGATTTTTGAAGAAATAAAAAAAACAACGATTTTATTATGAGGAGCAAAAATATGAGGAGCAATTTCCAAACTCGATTTTTGAAATAAAAAAAACAACGATTTTATCATATGAGGAGCAAAAACAAGTCAAATTTCAACCCAAATTTAATAGATTTCAAAGCCAAAATTGAATAAATATTCATTCTGAAGATAATTTCCATGCATATTTTCTCGATTTTTGAAGAAATAAAAAAAACAACGATTTTATCATATGAGGAGCAAAAACCGTTGTTTTTTCCCAAGTCAAGTTTCAACCCAAATTTAATAGATTTCAAGGCCAAAATTGAATAAATATTCATTCTGAAGATAATTTCCATGCATATTTTCTCGATTTTTGAAGAAATAAAAAAAACAACGATTTTATCATATGAGGAGCAAAAACCGTTGTTTTTTCCCAAGTCAAGTTTCAACCCAAATTTAATAGATTTCAAAGCCAAAATTGAATAAATATTCATTCTGAAGATAATTTCCATGCATATTTTCTCGATTTTTGAAGAAATAAAAAAAAACAACGATTTTATCATATGAGGAGCAAAAACCGTTGTTTTTTCCCAAGTCAAGTTTCAACCCAAATTTAATAGATTTCAAAGCCAAAATTGAATAAATATTCATTCTGAAGATAATTTCCATGCATATTTTCTCGATTTTTGAAGAAATAAAAAAAACAACGATTTTATCATATGAGGAGCAAAAACCGTTGTTTTTTCCCAAGTCAAGTTTCAACCCAAATTTAATAGATTTCAAAGCCAAAATTGAATAAATATTCATTCTGAAGATAATTTCCATGCATATTTTCTCGATTTTTGAAGAAATAAAAAAAAACAACGATTTTATCATATGAGGAGCAAAAACCGTTGTTTTTTCCCAAGTCAAGTTTCAACCCAAATTTAATAGATTTCAAAGCCAAAATTGAATAAATATTCATTCTGAAGATAATTTCCATGCATATCTCCTCGATTTTTGAAGAAATAAAAAAAAAAACGATTTTATCATATGAGGAGCAAAAACCGTTGTTTTTTCCCAAGTCAAGTTTCAACCCAAATTTAATAGATTTCAAAGCCAAAATTGAATAAATATTCATTCTGAAGATAATTTCCATGCATATTTTCTCGATTTTTGAAGAAATAAAAAAAAACAACGATTTTATCATATGAGGAGCAAAAACCGTTGTTTTTTCCCAAGTCAAGTTTCAACCCAAATTTAATAGATTTCAAAGCCAAAATTGAATAAATATTCATTCTGAAGATAATTTCCATGCATATTTTCTCGATTTTTGAAGAAATAAAAAAAACAACGATTTTATCATATGAGGAGCAAAAACCGTTGTTTTTTCCCAAGTCAAGTTTCAACCCAAATTTAATAGATTTCAAAGCCAAAATTGAATAAATATTCATTCTGAAGATAATTTCCATGCATATTTTCTCGATTTTTGAAGAAATAAAAAAAACAACGATTTTATCATATGAGGAGCAAAAACCGTTGTTTTTTCCCAAGTCAAGTTTCAACCCAAATTTAATAGATTTCAAAGCCAAAATTGAATAAATATTCATTCTGAAGATAATTTCCATGCATATTTTCTCGATTTTTGAAGAAATAAAAAAAACAACGATTTTATCATATGAGGAGCAAAAACCGTTGTTTTTTCCCAAGTCAAGTTTCAACCCAAATTTAATAGATTTCAAAGCCAAAATTGAATAAATATTCATTCTGAAGATAATTTCCATGCATATTTTCTCGATTTTTGAAGAAATAAAAAAAACAACGATTTTATCATATGAGGAGCAAAAACCGTTGTTTTTTCCCAAGTCAAGTTTCAACCCAAATTTAATAGATTTCAAAGCCAAAATTGAATAAATATTCATTCTAAAGTTGATTTCCATGCATATCTCATCGATTTTTGAAGAAATAAAAAAAAACAACGATTTTACCATATGAGGAGCAAAAACCGTTGTTTTTTCCCAAGTCAAGTTTCAACCCAAATTTAATAGATTTCAAAGCCAAAATTGAATAAATATTCATTCTGAAGATAATTTCCATGCATATTTTCTCGATTTTTGAAGAAATCAAAAAAAAACAACGATTTTATCATATGAGAGCAAAAAGCAAAAACCCAAATTTAATAGATTTCAAAGCCAAAATTGAATAAATATTCATTCTGAAGATAATTTCCATGCATATTTTCTCGATTTTTGAAGAAATAAAAAAAACAACGATTTTATCATATGAGGAGCAAAAACCGTTGTTTTTTCCCAAGTCAAGTTTCAACCCAAATTTAATAGATTTCAAAGCCAAAATTGAATAAATATTCATTCTGAAGATGATTTCCATGCATATCTGATCGATTTTTGATAAAATAAAAAAAAGTACGATTTTATCATATGAGGAGCAAAAACCGTTGTTTTTTCTCAAGTCAAGTTTCAACCCAAATTTAATAGATTTCAAAGCCAAAATTGAATAAATATTCATTCTGAAGATAATTTCCATGCATATTTTCTCGATTTTTGAAGAAATGAAGCAAAAACCGTTGTTTTTTCGATTTTTTCTCGATTTTTGAAGAAATAAAAAAACAACGATTTTATCATATGAGGAGCAAAAACCGTTGTTTTTTCCCAAGTCAAGTTTCAACCCAAATTTAATAGATTTCAAAGCCAAAATTGAATAAATATTCATTCTGAAGATAATTTCCATGCATATCTTCTCGATTTTTGAAGAAATAAAAAAAACAACGATTTTATCATATGAGGAGCAAAAACCGTGTTTTTTTTTTTCTCAACCAATTTTTTTTTCAAAGAAAATTTAATAAATATTCAAAAACAATCGATTTTTGATCACGATTTTATCATATGAGGAGCAAAAACCGTTGTTTTTTCCCAAGTCAAGTTTCAACCCAAATTTAATAGATTTCAAAGCCAAAATTGAATAAATATTCATTCTGAAGATAATTTCCATGCATATCTCCTCGATTTTTGAAGAAATAAAAAAAACAACGATTTTATCATATGAGGAGCAAAAACCGTTGTTCACTTTTCAACCAATTTTTGATTCAAAGCTAAAGTTAATAAATATTCATTCTAAAGTTGATTTCCATTGATATCTGATCGATTTTTGATCAAATAAAAAAAAAGTACGATTTTATCATATGAGGAGCAAAAATCGTACTTTTTTTCTCAAGTCACTTTTCAACCAATTTTTGATGGGTTTCAAAGCTAAAATTTAATAAATATTCATTCTAAAGTTGATTTCCATTGATATCTGATCGATTTTTGATGAAATAAAAAAAATTACGATTTTATCATATGAGGAGCAAAAATCGTACTTTTTTTCTCAAGTCACTTTTCAACCAATTTTTGATGGGTTTCAAAGCTAAAAGTTAATAAATATTCATTCTAAAGTTGATTTCCATTGATATCTGATCGATTTTTGATCAAATAAAAAAAAGTACGATTTTATCATATGAGGAGCAAAAATCGTACTTTTTTTCAAGTCACTTTTCACTTTTCGATTTTTGATCAAATAAAAAAAAGTACGATTTTATCATATGAGGAGCAAAAATCGTACTTTTTTTCTCAAGTCACTTTTCAAACAATTTTTGATGGGTTTCAAAGCTAAAAGTTAATAAATATTCATTCTAAAGTTGATTTCCATTGATATCTGATCGATTTTTGATCAAATAAAAAAAAAGTACGATTTTATCATATGAGGAGCAAAAATCGTACTTTTTTTTTTCAACCAATTTTTGATGGGTTTCTTTTAATAAATATTCATTCTAAAGTTGATTGATATCTGGATTTTTGATCAAATAAAAAAAAGTACGATTTTATCATATGAGGAGCAAAAATCTCAAGTCACTTTTCAACCAATTTTTGATGGGTTTCAAAGCTAAAAGTTAATAAATATTCATTCTAAAGTTGATTTCCATTGATATCTGATCGATTTTTGATCAAATAAAAAAAAGTACGATTTTATCATATGAGGAGCAAAAATCGTACTTTTTTTCTCAAGTCACTTTTCAACCAATTTTTGATGGATTTCAAAGCTAAAATTAAATTAAAAAAATTAAAATAAAATTTAAAATTATTTAGGTTTAATTTTAAATAATTTTATTTTATATAATTTAAAATAATTTATTTTTAAGTAATTTAATTAAATTTTTCGTGAAATTAATGTTTTTGAAGCAAAATTGAGCCTAAATAATTTATTTATTTTATTTAAAACTGATTTTAAAGCTTTTTTTATCTTCATCAAAAAATTGCGGAAAGCTTTTTTCAACTTAAAACAAAAAAAAAAATATTAAAAAAAACTGAAGAGATTAATTTTTAGAAAACAATAAAAATTACAATAATCGAAATTTAAAAAAGAGCAAAAACTCTTAATAGCTCATTACTTCACAAAAGATTTTTGAAAATACTCAACAATCATTTAAACCATTTTTGGCCCAATTCGTAAAACAAAACCTGCCAATCTATTAAAAAGCGCTCAAATTTCACGGTCTTTGACACAAAATTTTCCATTTGTAAAAAAAAGTGCATGTTGTTGGTCTATGGCATGTGTGACCGAAGAAGGAAAAATCTTTTGTTATGACAATTTGTGTAGTACAAGTTTAAACCTGACATTTATTGTGTCAAGTTTTTTCTGCCTTTGTTTGGGTCGTTCGAAGCACTCTCTGGTACACTTTCCTACCAATACCAGGATATTGCTTCGTACCGATGCATTTTGTCGTGCATACCGAGAAAAAAAAATGATTGGATATGGAGAATAAAAGAGAATAAAGAACGTTAGAAAAATATAAAATGAATGGATTTTTTTGTTGTTGTTGTTTGTAGTGTACTAAAAAGGCCTCTCTAGCCTCGTACAGACAAATGCACAGACAAAAGATTAAATCGCCATAAAGTATACAATGAGGAATGCACAAAAAGCTTTTAAATCAAGTCAACTGTGTATTAAATATTATATGACGACGACGACGACGACGCGTATTGTGTGGCTTTTAAATCATGCAATAACAGTTTTTAACTTTTAAATTGCTGAAGAAATTCCCGGCATAACCTAAGGGATTATGTTTTGTGGTCTGTCGATAAACACATGTACATCCAGAGTGAATTTATGTGTGTTTCATTCGTTTTCGCGTCTCTCGCCGAACAATAACTGTTTCTTTTGTTTACCGTTTTGCAGCAACAACAACTCGCCGAATGAACACTCAAAAGATGATTTATGCAAAGCCGGATGGTAAACAAAGGTTATTTGTTGGAAATTATAGAGAGCTATGTTTTGCTAGATAATTGCTCCCACTTTTGCATAAGACAATTAAGGCGAATCAGAATGAGATTAAACGGGATTGCAAGTCGATAAATAGATCAATTTAGAAAGAAACAATTGATTGGGATTAATTGTGATGTGCGTTAATTGATATCGATGAAAATTTGCTGGAAGCATAAAGTACTAAAGATCAAGTAGTTTGTTCATTGAATGGCTACTAGTTTATAATTATTATTTTTTTTAGTAGGTTAAACTTTATTGAGAGGATGATTACAGTTTTGAAAATCAGTCAAGGATAATTCAGAAGGAACGTTTTTTCAGTCTATGGCTGCTAATTCAAGCTTTCATGATTAAAGATGATGTCAAAATTGGTGTTGATGATTTTTCGATCAGATGATTTGATTCGCCCTACGGATAAAAAAGTGTTCAAAGTAATCCCTTCAGCGTTTAATTAAATCTTCTTTGGAGTTGGTCATTAACAGCCTAAAAAATCCTTTAAGAGGTTAATTTAATCCTTTGACAGCTCAAAAAAATCCCTTCAGGTGTTGATTTAACCCCTTAAGCGATTAGTTTAACTCCTTCTGATGTTTTTCGCGACATCGATTTTTTAAGAAGGAATTAAATTAATCGCTTAAGGGTTAAATTAACCACCTGAAGGAATTATTTTAAGCTGTCAAAGGATTAAATTAACCTCTCAAGGTATTAAATTAGCATCTTGAAGGGCTTTATTTTTGGGCTGTTGGTGACCATCTCCAAAGAAGGTAAAAGTATTCAACAAAGGGATTAATTTGAACCCTTTTTAATCCTAAGGGCAAGAAAGAGAGAGATAGCTGACATGAGAGGAGTCGTTAAGCCTTGGTTGCCCCTGCTTAAGGTCCTTATTGAGATTGAAAAAGGATTTTTGTTGTTGTTGATGTAAGGTCCATCTTGCGATGATTTGGGCAGGTATACTTTTAAACGTTCACATTTATTGCACTTTTCACGTAATTCAAAGCGTTTCTTTTAAATTCTTGAATACTATCACAGTCTGTTTTATATTGTTTCAACATTTCATTAAGAAGTCTGACACCGTTGTACCACACTGAATGTTGTTCATTGAACGAAATTTCTTGTCTTGGTCTCAAATGCGCATTATTTCTTAAATTATATGGCTGTATGTCGCCCGCTTTCTCAATATTCACAGGACCTGAAACTTTTGTAAGTGATTTTTACAAAATATTCTTCTTATTTCTCTTATGATTTAAATCAAAATCAAGAATAAAAAAATCAAAAAAAAGATCTGATTTTCTTAAGAAAATCAAATAATGATTTGAATTTTGATTTGATTTCCAAATCAATCAAAAATTTTTCAAAACTGATTTTTTTGATTTGATTTGAATTAATTTTGATTTAAATCAATTTTCAAATCAAAAACATTTCAGTTTTGCAAATCAAATCAAAAATCAATCCTTTTTGTTTTGATTTAAATGATACAAGCCTGTAAATGAGGTTAATAAACCATAAATAAGTTATATTTAAGATGGTTTATAAGGGTAGAATTAAAAGTAACAGAAAGTCTATTTTAAAAATTTATACTTACTTAAGGACCAGATTTAAACTTTTTGTTTAAACTTAAGCATATTAAGTCAAGTTATGAAAATTTGAAGTGCCATAATAATCATAAGAAGCTCGATTTTTCGTTAGTAATGAGCAAAGTTTAATACAATATTTAATAGTTCACGAGATTCAGTAAAAAACTTTACTTATTTCTAACGAAAAATTAAGCTTTGTAAAGATTTAAAGATGCTATTTCATGTCTTGACTTAAAATCCTTATGTTCATTCAAAAAGTTAAATAAATAAATAAAGTTAAAAAAAACTTTAAATAAATTGAAATTTTTTGTCAAATTTTGAAGGTAAAATGTTAATATTGTGGTTTTAAATGACAATTTTTAACTTTTGGTTTCAATTTTTTTCAAAGCCTTTTGAAACAAATGATCAAAGCTTTTGAAAAATTTAAAGCCAAGTTTTAAAATGTTTCATTTAGAACCACAAAATCCTTAAATTAGTCAAAAAAATATTTTTCCAAGCCAACGTCAGTATAAATCACATCCTCATGAGAAGTCATATAGCTCAGCAAAGCCACCAATATCCCTCGGTATTATGATAACGCAAATTGCATGATGATGACACCCACTTCAAAAATCACACTCTGACAACAAATCTCCCCATCACACAGCTTTCAGCTTCAATT
This sequence comes from Culicoides brevitarsis, assembly GCF_036172545.1. Taxonomy (NCBI): domain Eukaryota; kingdom Metazoa; phylum Arthropoda; class Insecta; order Diptera; family Ceratopogonidae; genus Culicoides; species Culicoides brevitarsis. The sequence goes on along the minus strand of NC_087087.1, from coordinate 11,021,228 downwards.
TCTTCGAAAAATACATTTTTCTACATAATATAATAATAATAATATAAAAGCAAAAGAGAGCTAAGGAAAAAAAAACTTAAATATAATAATAACAAAACTCCTATCAGAAGTCGACAAACGCTCGCATGAGGAATATGACTTCAAATAACATTAATAAGAAAATTGTATCGCACACAAGTGTTGCTATGTGAGGCAAATAATAATAATAATAAAAATGTTATAGGTATTTTATACACACAATCTATACATGTGAAAATGATATGCAAAAGCAAAGAGAGTGCCAATTTCCTTGTTATATGTCGTCATTCGTCGCATGCATATGCAAACGACACGAGCGACGTAAAAAAAAGCAAAAATTTCAATTCAATTCATGAATTTTGAGTACTTTTCGAGAGGAAGACGCAGCTTGCCAGAAGAAAAAAATTGTTGTGGATATCTTTTGAGCAAAAAGAAAGTATATCGGTCGCATGTCTTTTGCCAGATATGTGTTGACAAGCAAAAAAGATGTTGCTGTTTTCCGCTGCTCATGCACGCAGGATTATTTGCGTGCACAAATATACGCGACCTAGGTCTTCGAGTTGTTGTTTAAGATGCACTGTGGGATAAAAAGTAGTGAATTTAACTGTTTAAAGTTAAAATTTTAGACTTATTGAAGTGAATTAAGTTTTCAGGACCTTCAAATTTGAGTTAAAAGAAGCAAGAGGTGAGTTAAGGACCTTAAAAGAAAACATTTCAACTTCAAAAGACTCTGAGAGTCTTAAAAAGTGAGGTCAAAAGTAGTTTTAGACCTCAAGAATTAACTCAAAGATTCCAAAATTAAACTGAAGCAGCTTGGAGAACCTAAACGAGTACCTTAAGGACTTTAGATATAGATAAGAAGTTCAAGAGAAAAGTTTAAGACCTCAAAAAGTGAATTTCGGACCCCAAGAAGTGAATTGAAGGGCTCTGGGACCTTAAAGGGTGAAGTTCAGACCTCAACACGTAAGTTACAAAACTAGAGAGCAACATCGAAGACCTCAAAGAAAATTTTGAGACCTCAAGAAATTAAAAACTCATGGGGTCTTAAATTTTCCTTCTGAGGTCTTATATTTTGCTTTTGAGTTCTTTTTACTCACTTGAATCTAAAGCCTTGACTTTGAGTGAGTTAAAAAACTCAAAAGCAAAATATAAGACCTCAAAAAGTAAATTTAAGACCCCAAAACCGTTAAGAAAAGGAAGATCTGAAACACTTGAGGTCTCGAATTTTCCTTTGAGGTCTTCGATGTTGATGTTTAGTTACGTAACTTACGCCTTGAGGTCTCAGCTTCACCTTTTAAGATCCTTTTTAATTTAATTCTTGGGTCTAAAATTCTTTTGAGGTCTTAAATTTTCCTTCGGAGGTCTTATATTTGACCTTGAGTTTATTAAGAAGTTTAAAAACAAAATATAAGACCTTAGAAGGAAAATTTAAGATATCAAAAAAATGAGTAAAGAGGTTCATGAGGAAATCTTAAATTCTTGAGGTCTTAAAATTTCATTAAGAGCTAAGTTTGAGACCCCAAACAAAAAAAAATTTCAGTTTTTAAACTACCTATATAAGTTGTTAAACTCCCCCATTCATCGCCTCATAAAACACACGGGCCATAAGTTTACTTTTAGCAACAAACTTGGCACGAGAAAGCACACACGAGATATTTTTTGCAAAGCTTTGTGTTTGATATGGGATTCATTTATATCTGTACCGTGTACAAGTCTTCGTCTCATAAGCATGCATTTTGATATAAAGTAAATATTTGCTACTCAAATTGATTTCAAGATGTGTGTGTGAGTTCGAAAAGAAGAAAAAAACTGTCTCTGACATATTTTCAGGAAAAAGAGTATCAAAAGCATATGTAAAATTGTAATTCTATACTCCACACACACACACAAACGGCAGTCTATTACGAGAGCAGCAGGATCTCCATTTAATCCCATAATATGAGCTTATCAATTTATATGTCGGGTGTATCAATAAAATGAAATTGATATGTACTCATCCCGTGTCGTCGTGTAGGTAAGCGAAATTTTGGCACGTTTTTATCAAAAAAAAAGGAAAAACTTTTTGAAATGGATATCGTTGTGTTTGAAACGGATAGAAGGAAGGAAAACGATACAAGAAGGAGAAAAAAAAATTGTGCGACATTTCAATTAACAGGGAACCCCTTTGAAGTTTACAAGTGAGTAAAGTAAAATGTAATTTGTGATGCAGAAAAAAATCGTTTGTGACATAATAATTGTCGTTATTCATGAGAAAAGGTTAATTACATGTGGGTGGTAAGTTTAATGTTTTACATGCGTAGATTTTTTCACCCTCTTAGATTTAAACCGTTGATTATTTTATAATTTCTCTACAAAGTGTGTGTTTCCTGGTGCATAATTATTATTTTGTAGTTTAATTAGATTAGTTTGTGCGCCACCTTAGGTTTTGTTGTACAGGTAGCTTTCGACTAAGAGAAAAATTTCAAAGTATCCAAAAGGGCTCTCAGAGACATAAGGAGGGGGAGTTGGGGTAAAAGATCTTGATTTTTGTCAATTTTTGGGATTTATTGCATTTTTTTTTGTAATTTTTTAAGATTTAATCAAGCAAAATCAAGATTCAACTCTAAAGTTGTAATTTTTCGTTCTGGATGTCAAAAATAAATCAATTAAAGCTAAATTTAATGGTGAAGGTCTAAATAGTGCCTAATGGGAAGCTTAGGACCTCAGGGTTTATAAAAGACCCTGCAATGTTTTCTTAACATTTTTTCAACTTTTTGTAGTTTTTTCGAGAAATTTCTGTTAAAAAAATAAAATTGTTCAATTTCCCATTAGGACCCAATGACCTTTTTTAAGACCCTGGGGTCTTAAATGTAAGTACATGAAAATTTTCGAAATTTTTCTTTTTTCAAAAAAATAAAGTTGTCGAAAATTTCCATGTAAGAGCTTAAAAGCCTTATTTCTAAGACCCCAGGGTCTTAAAGAAAGGTCATTTCGTCTCACTGGGTCAGCCTTAAGGCATCAGATTGAATCCTCGGGAGATCAAATGAACCCTTTAAGTAAATTTTCTGATTTCTTAAAAGGTCATTAACCTCTCGAGGGGTCAATCTGATCCCTTAAGGACCCGTTTTTCACCCCTATGGTGGGTAGAACGAACTTACAGATCCGCTAAATTTAACTAAAATCTATTTAAAGAACCCTTCCTGTATCAAACCACTTTTCCCCTTCACTTTTTTCAACGCTTCAATTAAAATCTACGACATGTGATTAAATAAAAAAAAATGAAGTTCTTTTTTTTAATGAAGTGACTTTTTTGTTGTTTTCTTTCCGTTAACGACATAAATTTCTGCAAATTAACATCAAAAACTTTTTTCCAAAGTGCGTAATTGGAAAAAATTATGCTGCTTTCATGCAACAAGAAAAAATATTAGAACAAAAATGCATGTAAATAAGTTACGTAACAATTTGTTTATCAAGTGACTTTTCCACGAGGTTTGACTTTTTCACGTAATTCATGCATCTCGTTTGTAGAGTCAATTAAAGTCGGTCATTATGATGGGAAAACAACCGCGAAATAATATTTCTCATTACTTGCGAAGAGTTAATGAATAATTATGGTGCATATGATGACAATAGAATGGACAATTTTACAGCGCGATATTTTTCATAGTAAATACCGAGCTAATTTGCTCGTTAATTGCGCACCCTAGCAAATTATTGTTGTGGCTTGAAGCATTCTTGTTGACTGCACTGAACCAAAATTTTACTATTATTGTAGTAAAAATGGGATGCGGAAAGTTTTTGTTGGAAGTTATCGATTTTAGCGCATTTATTTTTTATTTCATTTTTTTTGACTATCTATTTTTAATTTACTTTAGTTTTTTTTTTCAATTCTCAGTTTTTCTGATGCTTTTCAAAATTTCTTAAATCTCCTTTAAGTTTTTCAATTTAATTAATTTTTAATAAAAAATTAAGTTTTTAAGATTTATTTCTTTATTTTTTAAAAAAAAGTCGTCGCCTTATATTTTACGATATTTAAATTATAAAGCGATGCCTTTTTTGGTTTTTTTTCTCAATTTTCGGACTTCCCTTTAAATTTTCTATTTTTTTCCTAAATCTTTTTATACTTTTAAACTATTGAAAAAGTCGTTGCCTTATAATTAGAGTATTCTTAATAATAAGGCGACGACTTTTTTAATTTTTTCGGGTAAAATACTCTAAATTCTGAAATTTTCATTAATTTTTCTCTGTACTTTTAAATTATTAGAAAAGTCTTGGCCTTACAAATAAAAGATCACTATGATATTAATTATAAGGCGACGACTTTTTTTAAATTTTTTTAATGCTGAAATTTTAAAAAGACAATAAAATTGGCTCCAAAATTTTCCCTTTAGTTTTTTTAAATGCAAAAAAGTAAATAAATAATTATTATGAGCTTCTCAGTTGTTTTATTACTAACGATGACACGATGTTAATTGAAATGGATGATCCTTCAAGTACCACTCAGTAGTTCGAAAAGTACATTCACTCAAGTATCTGCATGAAAATTTCACAAGATCTGAATAATAAATGTCGTGTGAATTGCTCAAAAATGTGATATGACACCGCAAAAAGTACACGAGAGACGTGATAATTTGCCAAATCTAATTATCCCCCACTGAGAAATGTGGACCTTTCTATCAAAAAGCAATTTGTTTCGGTTATTGGTTCGTAGAAGTATATGACACATCATGTCCAACAGCAAAGCAAAAAGAAAAAGATCAGCCGATCGATAAGCGGAGCTGTCACAACGTTCTTTCAACTATCTTCTTCTTTTTTTTCAGATTCAATAATTTTGAAGCCCAGTCACGTATCTATTTTATGTAATAAAATTATATTTAATGCATACCTAGTCGTCGTCGTCAGCGTTGTCGTTATAGTCGTAGTTTAGCTAAAGTTCTTGCTAAAAAGTTAAGTGTCAACGTGAACAAGTTGCGGAGGCATGATGTTGACGTGTTGTTGTTGTTGTTGTCGTTGCGGCTACCACACAAACATTTCATTCTTACACACACGTTTTGTAATTTTTTGATCGATTGATTGTCAATTCACTGCGTTTCGTGCTTATTCTATGCATTATAGTGGCAGGAATTAACAAGGGACGTTCGTGGAGACGCATGGTTTTCTTCTCGTAAAGCTAAGAAATAGAAATAATAAAATTTGAGTTTTAAGGCAACGACTTTTTTTTTCATTTTAAAGTCAAAAAATAGAAAATTTGTATCTTTAATTAATAATTTGTAAAAATTTTCAAAAAAAAATCGACGCTTTAAATAATTTTGAAAATGTTTAAATTAAGTTTTTTAAAGGCTTTTCGCTTTGTCAACATTTTTATGAAGTCCAATAAAACTTATTGAATAAACAAATAATTTAAGGCACCGACTTTTTGTATCATTAAAATTAGTTAAAACTTTGTTACTTTTTTAAACACAGATAATTTTAATAGAAAAAAGTCGTTGCCTTAATTAAAAAAACTTGTGATGTTAAGACTTTAAAATACTATAAGATACGATTTTTTTTACTTAAGTTTGATCTTGGTCGTTTAGACGAAATTTTTATCGATTTTCAGTTTTTTTTTCTAAATTTTCAATTAATAAATTTAAGGCGACGACTTTTTTTATTTTAAATTGCTGTAATAAAAATTACAAAAAATCAATGGAGATTAAAATTTGTTTTTTTTTTGTTTGCAAAAATAGCAAAATATCGAAAAGTTTTGACATATTAAAAAAAATATATAAAAAGGCGTTGCCTTAAAATTAATTTTTAAACTTAAAACTACTCATAAAAAATTAAAAATTAAAAGCTGGTCTTGAACTCCCCTTGTACTCTTTGAACATTAACAGAAACCTACAATACCTAGAATTCGATCGCAATTTAAATCAAACACACATATTGCCGTTCTATCATAATTTATTCCATACATTTCCGTCCCTTTAAAAAAGCGGACTACGAACATGGAATAAATAATATTTTTTATATGACATATTAACTGTTTCTCTGTCATTCATTTACTCGCATAAACAACCTTTATTGTGATTCAAAACTAGCAAATATGACTAACTGTAATAAAATAATAAAAAAAAAATATCGAGAAAAAAGGTGTGCAATAATTTTTCTTCGTAGTTGAAATTTTTTTTGGGAAAGTAAATGTTCAAAAATTCCCATATGTTACGAAATTTATAACGAACCCTTTCTCTTCTTCTTCGTCATCTCTTGATGATGTCTCGAATGGAACAATAGATGTCTCAAAGGCCATCCAAGGGTGTGTTCATAAATAATTGTGATTTGTGTAACGGTTTGTCTTTTGTTTTTTTTTTTATGACGAAAAAGTCTCATTGTCTATCAATTTTTGTTGATTTGTGGGAGAGAAAGGTTTAGAAATGCATAAAAATACGCCTCTTTTCATTTTTTAAAGAGAATAATTAATGAGGAGTATCGAATTGTGCAACGAGGAGTACAAAAATGTGAATTAAATTACAAAAAGAACAAAATATGAGAATTCTTTGGTCCTAAACTAATCAAGAGTGAGAAAATGTGAAAAGAATTTAATTTGAAGAACTTAAAATATTGAGGAGTATTGAATAGTGAAATGAGGAGTAATAAATTGTGAATTAAATTACAAAAAAAATTAATTGGGAATTCGGCGCTCCTTATCTGAGAAGGAGTAAGAAAATTTAGACAAATTTTGTTTAATGAATTTATCCTGAAATAATTGAAGAGTATTAAAATGAGAAATGAGGAGTAACAAATTGTGAAAAATTAATTAAAATTTCATGAAAAATTTAAAAAATTATTTAAGGAAAAAAAATTATAAAGTAAAAAAAATTTTAAAATTTTTTAATAAATAAAATTATCGAAACATTTTTAGCTAATTTAAAAAAAAATAAATAAATGAATCTACGCATTTTTTTCAAAACTATTACCTCACTTATTTACACACAAAAAACGAACAAAAAAAATATTTAAAAGGAAGACATAAAATTTGTCTTTGATGTGAAACGTAAACATTGGACAGGTCAATAAATAGCAAAAAGAGATTCGTGCGTAATAGAATAATGGTCTCGGCTTGTTTATTTAGTGTCTTCATTGCTTTTATCAATATTTGAATAATTTTATGAATAATGGAGTAAAAAGGGTTGATTGATTGAATTTCTTCATCGTCTCGCAGAAACGAAAACCTGTTACTCAAACCAAAACCATGAACCGGTGAATTTTGTTATTTAGGTATTGGTCAAAAGTATAAATATTTTTCTTAGAAGTCTGGATGCGGATTTGTTTCGAATGGAGTTGTTTTCGATCAATTTTCGAGATTAGTTATTAATGACTTAATGGAATGACGAATTTGTTTCTAGCTAGGCAAAAAGCAGGCTAAAAATATATTTTTAATGCGATTTGTCAACGGAATTATTTAGAGCTTCTATTTTCGTGAATTAATTGATAGATTTATTAATTATTATTTTTTTTTATTTTTAAGAAAAAAAATTAATTTAATTAAAAATGAATTAATCGATTTTTGTATTTAAAAAATTTATAATTTTTAATAATCTTTTAATTTTAAAATTATTTTCATTCAATAAAAATTTAATGAATTATTTACCTATTTATTTTTTTTTAAATTTTAAATTAAAATTTTATTTTAAAAAAAAATGAAAATAAATAGTAGACAAATAGAATATAATAAAAAATTAAAAACAATATATATATATTTATAAAAATTATAATTATTAATAAACTATTAATTTTATAAATTATTAAAATTAAATATATTTGAAAAAAATTCAAGTAAATTGAATTTAATAAAATAATAATAATTTAGTAAAATTAATTAATTAATATTTTATTTTAAACGTAGATTATTTTCTTCATTAATTAATTATTAATAAGTAATTAAAATAAAAAAAATAAATAAATAAAATAATAACTAAAAAATTTAAAAAAGTTTAAAAATTAATAATTGAAAAAACTATTATTATTTTTAATAAATCAATTTAATTATTATGAATATTGAAAAAAAAATTTTTGACACATTTCAAATAAAATATTAAAGCAAGTAAATGAATAAAATTTTCCCTGCTGTTACATTTTATTACCATTTCACTGCACAAGACGTTCCCTGTTCGTTGATGGAACAACAAAATTTTAATAAATATAAAAGTAACATATTTCACGTGTCGCGCGTCGCTTTTTCGTCGTCCTTCAGGAACAGGAAATTCATGCATGCAAAACTTTATCAACATTATTATGATATTATGATACGCGATCTTCTTTTCAGATTTGTTATTGTTCGTTGTCAACATCATCATATCATTATTATTATTGCTATTATTTTTCGAATAAAATGTAAATACTTTTCTATGCACACACACGCCCACACGCTTTATCAAAAGCCATATCAAAAAATGTCGCGCATATGTGAAATCTCTACATAAAATGATAATAATATATTATTTGTTTCAGATCCACCTGATGTACAATTTTTGTTACTATGGCATGCTGTTGTTGTTGTTGTTGCTTATTTTTCGCTCGTGTTTTGCCGCTGCTGCTGATGCCCCATATTTAATATTATTTTCCGTAGCTCCGTTCAAAAAATTTTGTGCATACAAGAGTTTTCCTGAATTATTATATCAATGTGTGTTTGTGTGTTTTATTCTAAATATTACCCAAGGGTGTAATAGAGGAAAGCTCGAACAACAACAACAACAGTTTAAAATATGACAAACGAAAAATTCCTGTTTTGTTATTTATTTATCTTCTAAAATGTGAAGTTTCCTCTGCTCTTCGGTTATTATTACTTTTTTTTTAGTTTTGACTCGTATGATGTTCATGTTATCCGGAAAATCATTTTTTTGTTAGAATTTTTATGTTTGACACTCGTTTATCACTGATCAAAAAAAAAATTTTTTTTTGGTGTCCGAGATAAAAATAGAGACGAATCTCGGTCAATTAAGATTAAATCGTAGCTATAGACAAAATTCGAGTAAATTCGTGAAAGCTCGTAAAATTTCAAGAGACTCGTAATAAATTGGTGTCTATTTAAAAATTTAAAACAAAAAATTATTTTAACGATCATTGGGACTCATTAATTTTATTACAATCATTTTGAGTTGATTCGACGTATTTTACAGAAAAATAAATAAATAAAATAGTTATTATGAAGGAATTTTACAGAATCGTATTTTTAACGTTTTTTATTATTTAAAAAAAAATAAATTTTAATTTTAATGAAAAATTTTAGAAAAATAAAAAAAATACTAAATTTCAGTTTTTTAAAATTATTTTTTGCTTTTGAAAACATTTATTTATTTATTTATATTTTCCACATTTTTTTATGTTTTTTAAAATTTAATTAAAGTTTTAGTACAATTAATTAAAATTAAAAGAAAATAAATTAAAATTAAAAACAAAAATAAAAAAAAATAAATTCAGTTTTTAAATTATTATTCGTTATATTTTTTTTATTTATAATTTTTTGAAATTTTGAAATAATTTTTTAAATTAAAAATTTAATTAAATTTCATTTAAATCTTTCAATTTATTTTATAAAATAAAATAAATTAAAATTAAAAATATCAAGTTATTTTATTTTTTCGTTTCATTTATTTTATTAATTTTTTTTATTTTTTCTTGAATTATGTCACAACATTTTAATATTTTTTTAAATATGTATAATTAAATTTTATTTAAATATTAACGAAAAAAATTAAAATTTTGAAAATAAAAAAAAAATAAAATAATTTTTCTTAAATTAAATTTTTTTTTTATTAAAATTTTTTATTTATTTTATTTTTTTTTATTTTTTTTATTTTATTTTATTTTTTTTTTTTTGAATAAAATAAATAATATTAATTAAATGAAAATTTAATGAATTATTAAATTAAATAAAAAAAATTACAAATTACAAAAAAAAAAAAATTCTCAAAATTTGGTAAAAATGTAACAATGTGAAAAAGACATTTAAAAACAACACGAAAAAAGACGCAATAAAATAAATACAAATTTTATTATTTATTAATCCTGTCATCGTCGTCCCTTACAGTCATTACATTGCAGTCTGGATTTTGTTAGATTATTGTTTTATCAACGAAAAAAGACGCAATAAAATAAATACAAATTTTATTATTTATTAATCCTGTCATCGTCGTCCCTTACAGTCATTACATTGCAGTCTGGATTTTGTTAGATTATTGTTTTATATTCATTACGAGACTCTTCCTTTATCACAAAACGATTTAATTTACACACAAACACACACAATAGATTCGCTCATAAAACATATTTTAATGGCTTTTCAGCTTGAACACTCATTCGTAAATAATTTTATAATATGACTGAACAAAAGCTGACATTAAATAGTCTTAAAATAATGGGTAGGTGTGTGTGTTTGTGTGTCGCTCTGTAAATAATAATAATAATAATGACAAAATAAAAATTGGATGATGTAACGTTATGTACGACGTTCGTTTTTTAAAAATGGGATAAAGAGATTTAAAAATCGATATTTTAATAGTAACTAATTTAACGATTAAATTTTTTAAATCCTGCTAGATCCCATTATCGTTCGGTGCGTTGATGTATTTATGGCTCATTTTCTCTCGAATTTCCAACGCGGAATTTTTTTATCGTCATTATTCTTCATATATTTTTGTATTTTGTGACTGCGTTAATTGAGATAATTTCTGTGATGAAGAAGATGACGGACGTTTTTTTGTAAAATAAATTTATATGAAAATTTAATGAGTTGAGAGAGAAATTACATTTCCGTTTCATGTTGGTTTTGAATGCAATTTCTGAATGAATGGGACAAAAATGATACATTTCAAAAAAAATTTAATTATAAAAAAATTATTAAAAGCTATTTTGAGTAATTTTATAGCACAAATTTGATAATCTATAAATTTTTGTAACGCAAAAATTCAAGTTTTATTTTTTTAAACTCTTAACGAATTATTCTTAAATATCAGGATAAGCTATTAAAATGTTCAAAAACAAGAAAAATTTGAAAAACTTTATGAAAACTCGAAGAAAATTAAGAAAATGTAGTTTAATGTTGATTGCATACTTTCAGGAACTTAATTTTTTTTTAATAAGATGTTTATTGCATACTTTTGAGGGTTGATTTTAACTTGTAAAAAATTTAAAAATATTTTTGAAGGATATTTTTCTTCCAAACCTTCAAAACTAAAAATATTTTGCATGAAAATAGAAAAATTTAAAAGCGAAAGAGGATTTTTTAACCAAAAAAGAGGATTTTCAACTTAAACCTGCAATTTTTAAATTGCAAATAGAATTTTTATCACCTTTTTTCCCTCGTATTCTATGCATTAACAACCAAAATAACATTCACTTTGCCGATGCTTTTATTTTCATGTAAACAAAATAAAAATCCTAACCATAAAATAGACAAATAAAAAGTACCACAAACCTCTTCCATCTCAATTAAAAAGTGCAATCATAAGCGCACACGCGGTTTAGTTTAGAAATTTTACCACTTTCATCGTGTTTGTCCATTTCAATGCTCTTTTGTGTTCCATAAAAAAAAATCTGGTCCAGAGGTGTAGAAAGCCGGAGCTTTGGTAGCCACAAAAATTATTCAACTCATCCAATTTTCGATGAGTTTTTAAGCCTTTTTTTTCGTTGAGCTTCGTGGAAGTAAATTCTTTTAGAAATTGACCATGATGCCATTCAGGGAAATTTTTTTTTTAATTTACTGTGAAAAGTTGGTATTTCGCGAGTCAAAAATTTTTCGAGAAAATTTGATTTTTGGTCCCAGGCTATATTATGAGTTTTTTGCCCAATGCACATAAAAAATTTCGCCCTAATGTAAATTTTTGAGTTTTGACCCACTGCACTTTACAAATTTTTAGCCTAATGCATATTCAATTTTTATAACCCAATGCAAATTTTTAATTTATTGGTCCAATGCACATCCCAAATTTTAATCCCAGTGCAAATTTTGAACTTTTTCTTAATATTTTAAACTTTTGCCCCAAACTATATTTATTTTAACGACCATAATTTTTTTTAATGAAAATTAATACTTCAAAAACATGAAAAAAAAAATTATTTTCGAAATTAAAAAAAAATATATATTAAAAATTTCTTGATTTTAATTAAAATAATTAATAAATTTTAATTAATTAATTAATTAATTAATTAATTTTTTTATTCAAATACTTAAGCTTAAGTTAAAAATCAAATAGTATTGACTTCGACTTAATTTTATTCAATAAAAAAAGTTTAAAAATATTTTTAAATGTTTATAAAATTTTAATAAAAAAAATAATTAGTGAAAAAATTCTTAAGAATAAAAAAAAATTAAATAAAAAAAAAGAAAAAAAAATTTAAATAAAAAAAAATTAAATAAAAAAAAATATAAAATATAAAATCATTGTATTATTTTATTGAGGTTTCGAATTTCAAATAAAAAAATATTTTTTTATGAATCTCGTGGAAATATTTATTTGCTAAACACTAACTTTTCACATTTTGCCTGAAAATTAACACAAAAAGCGCTGTGAGTGCATATGCAACATTGTCTGGTTTTCCGAATGAAACTCTCTTTCTCTCGTCGGTTTTGAAACGCTTTTGTGTGTCAGATTGTGCCTACACACGATGTTTGCAGTAGAAAAACAAATAATAATAGTTTTATCAACTGCAAACATCTATCTGTCTAAATGTTCAAAAACGCAGACTAGAAATGCACACAGCCCGTGATGTATTGCTGATAAATCCCAAAAACAAAACACAGCTGCACATTTTGTTTGTGCGCGGTAGTGCACAGGTATTCAAATTAATATAACATCATTCAGCATGATTGAATTATCACTAATGGAAAATCTGCGGTCGATGAATTGAACCAAATTTTATGATATTATTCATTTTATATTTATGAATATTATGTCTCTCCTGGTGATATCGCAGCACACACACAACGCAATTTAAGTGACATATTACGGATTAAATATTTTTGCACTTTTAAATATTATTTTCTGGCGTGTGTGTGGCACAATGCGTTGCACATATAAATTAATATTTTTCAAATAACTGCTGTGCAGGAGGCAGCGCGAGGTGTGATTTTCGGGGAACAGTTCAATACTTTATTAGCGTCATCCATTTTGCAGCGTGTGTGATTATAATGTGATATTTTAACAACAATGGTTATAATTTAATAAATATTTATTTATTTTTTTTCTGATAAATATTTTCGCAGGTGGAGATTTTTGCGCGTCCCCGAAATTTATTTTAATGGATTTTCGTTCTAATGATGTAATGATTTATTTGTTCAGCAGCTGTTTTTAATTTAAATATTTATTTTTCTATTATAAAATTTTTTTACTTAAAAAAAAAATTAGCAGACAAAATTTATTATGAAAAACAAATTTGTAATTTAATTGATTTATAATTAAAATTAATTTAATTAATTTTTTTTATTAAAAATAAATTAATAAATAGTTTATAATAATTACTGATTTAACATTTTTCAAAATAATTAATTTTTATTTATTTATTTTTTTTAAATTAATTTCTTAGTTATTAAAATTTATAAAAAAAAAATCAAAAGAATAATTTAAATTATTTAATTAAAACATTTCATTTTTCAGAAAATTTTCTCATTTTTTAATGATTTTTACTTTTTTTTCGCAGAAACCAACTTGAAATAACTTTAACATATTATTTCACATAAACATAAAAACCATAAAAAAAATTAATTTGAAGAAAAATTGATACAAAATATTTTTTTTTAATAATTTAATTTAATTTTTTTAAAATGATTTTTTTAATTGTTTTTACTGAAAATAAATCTTACTGCTAAGCCATTAAAAGAGCAAGCAAAAAATTTTTCTTAAACAAATAAAAAAATATTTGTATGTTGACAAATTAAAGAAATTGATAAATCCTAATCTAAAAAATATTTTTTTTTTCTAATTTTAACTAAATATCGTAAAAATTTCAGCAAAAGCCTTTTTTGAACAAATTAATTTATTTTTATTTGATTTTTTGTTGCAGTCTGTTAGTTATTTTCCCTTTTTTAAATAAAAAAAAAACACAAAACCACAAATATTGTTAACTTTCCCAATGGCAATTTCGCTTTGTATTTGTTAAAAAAAGCAAAATTTATTATTTCGAATTCCCAGACAGGTAAAAAAATTTTCTCTCTTGCAATGATAACAGTTTCATGCATTCAATTTCAGGCATGAATTATTATTTTCCTTTTTTTTTTGCAAAAACATAAAAAAAACTATTGTCTGACCTTGTAACAATGGCAACAAAATTTCCATAAAATTCACAAAGTTTTGCCAATTAATGGCACCCAATAATAAATAAATAGACAATTCATCCCATCCAGCCATTCATCCATCAACACCACTCGTAAAAAATTATTATGTGTGAATGTTTTTGTGAATTATCATTTTTTTTTTTTTTTTTTTTGTTTTTTGCTATTGTAGACAAAAATTTGTGTCATACTATTGCATACAATACGCGAACTCGTACGAATAGACAAAAGAGAAGCCACGCCAAAACGACAGGTTGTAAAAAAAATAGTAAATATTTAATAAATTCATGAATAAAAAACAATAAAAAATGCAAGAGAGTTACAAAGAAAAAAATTTGCTTACTGGGTCGGTTACTAAATCGCTATGTCATCAAATACACACACAAACTACTTCAATACAGCGATTGGAGTGGATGGCATGGCGCAATTATTGCTGTATATTGCTAAAACTAGGAGCGGTTCAATTAGATAACGGAACGATGACTTCACTTGTCTCTTTACTGCCTGAGGCTGGGAGAAGTTATTAATTAATTTTAAAAAGATATTAAATGTCAAATTATTGCTATCTAAGAAATGGCGGGAAAATTGCAAAAAAGACGCCATTTTGAAACGCCCTCTATATTAAAATTCAGTCTAGGAATTTTTGTTGATTAAAAGCTTGTTTCACTTGAACAAAAATGTATTGAGATCTGAATTTGAGAATTGCTGAGTTAAAATCAGAAATATTTCGATCTTAATTGAAATGCTGAAAGATCACAAAAATGGCGCCATTTTTAAAATCTGTTAAATTTTGAAGTTTTTCAAGCACTTTATTCTAATTTCTTTCAAATTATGAAGTTAATGATCTTTAAGAAATTTAAGGTCTTAAGATCAGATAACAATTGATCTAAAGATCTGAATCTAAGATCATATAATATTGTCTGGGGTTTGAATATAAATATCAGATCAATATTGATGAACAGTTTTTTTCTAAAAATAATATAGATCTGTTTAAATCTTTTGATCTGTTAAAATCTCTTGGTCTGTTAAGATTTCTTGATCTGTTAAAATGATCTGTTAAATATCAGATCTGTTAAATATTGATCTGTTAAATCTTTTGATTTGTTAAGATCTCATGATTTTCATGATCTGTTAAAATCTTTTGATCTGTTAAGATCTTTTGATCTGTTAAGATCTTTTGATCTGTTAAGATCTTTTGATCTGTTAAGATCTTTTGATCTGTTAAGATCTTCTGATCTGTTAAGATCTTCTGATCTGTTAAGATCTTCTGATCTGTTAAGATCTTCTGATCTGCAGATCGCTGTAGATCAAAATCTGCTTTAAAAAATTAAAATTAAATAAGCAAAGCATTTATCTCAAAACTAAACCTCCTATTACTCACAAAATAATCATTTCAACTAAACCTAGGAAACACGTGTTCAATAATTTTTTTTTTTTGCCGCTACTTTTCCGCTTATTTTTTTTGCTTCAACATACAAGATCAAACATTCAGACGTGATTACCTTGCTGCGCGAGTATCAATAAAATAATAACAAATAATTTGACACTCAAAAAGTGTCAAACAAAACTTGACTCAAAACTTTTCTGCGCAAATAACTAGAACTTGTTTTGACAGATCACGACACCTTTTACATTATTACGGCTTATGAATAAAAAAAAATTGTGACACCTTGCAAACGAAAATTGCAAAGGTGACATTGGACTAAAATAAAAAAAAACAACAAACAAAAAAAAAGTAAATAAATACATAATGGATTCGCAAAGCACATACCACGCAATAACATTTCAATTTATTGTCACATCTCATCTCATAATTTACCACTCACACACAATTTCATGCAATTTTGTATCAAAGGAGGCACATTTGACCTCTATATTGCCGAAAAAAAATTTTTTTTCACTCTTTCAACATTTTTTTTTTAATTTTATCAAACGCACAATGCATGCCAAAAAATAATACAGGCAATAAAAAATTAATGAGATACAAATAGATGTCAATGATCTCTCATGTATAATTTGCGAAAAATTTTAATTGAAAGTGACACAGTGACACGATGAATGAATTTAAAATTATTTCGTCATGGAATGTTCGCCAAAAATTCGCTTGGATCTCTCAAAATAATGATAATTTTTTCGGGAGATATTTTTCAATTTATAATTAAATGGATAATTTATGTCGCTCGATTTTTTAATGTAATTGCGCTCGAACGATGTAATATTAATTTGATGTGAAAAATCCCAAAAGAGAAAAAAAAATTTAAATTAGGATGCGAGTGAGAGGAGATGATAAAGATACAAAATAATTTTTTGTATAAATAACGAATGCACTAAAAATTAAATTAAGTGCAGAGAATTTACGAATGCGAAGGACGACACATAACTTTGGATCAATGCAATTTTAATTAAGTCACGTTTAATTGAATTTGCATTGGTTAGTTAATAAGTACGTCAAGCAGAATATTTAATTTTTGAGAGTAATTTATTTTATTATTTTTTTTTTTTTGCTATTTTTATCAGCGAATCATCATCATCATCATCGGTCGGTGGTGACACTGAATGGAATTGATGCAAAAAGAGGCAGGTATTGCAGCAACGAAAAAAAAAGTTGTCGTTTTGGGACTGAATGCACAAACAAGGTCAATACCGGCTTTTTTGCTGACAAAAGTTTATTAAACTAGATTGGTTTGAACATAAAAACACGCAAACCTGTTCATGGTATGGTATGATGGGGAAAGGCGATGGAGACGGATGGTAAGTTGTTTTTAGAAAATTATGTTTGAACAAAAGTAGAAATTTTTAATGAGTTTGAATTTTTTTTAATGAATTTGATTTTAATGAGATTTTACGTTTAATTTTTTTTTTGTGAGAAAGTTTTATTTAGAAAAAGTTTCTGAACATTTTTTCTCATTTTTTTAATTTTTTATCAATACAGAATTTATAAAAATATGTAATTTTTTTTATCAAGGTTTTAAAAGGAAAATAACTGAAGGAGTTCGCATAACTTTATTTCTCTCAAAATTCTAGAAGTCAAAGATTTAGAAAGATGAAGCTAAAATTTCCTTGAGATTTAAAAAATATGAATTCTAACTTCGAAAAACTTGAATTAACGAGTCCGATTGAGAAACAAGAAAAACAAAAAAAATAAGTTAAGAACTAAAAGATATTTGAATGAAAAATAGAAAAGAAATTTTTAATTTATTAAATTAAATAAAATTAATTAAATTAAATAAAATAATTTAAAAAAAAATAAATTTTTTCAGGTAATAAAAAAATTAAAGAATAAAAAAACGATCTAAAAAGTAACAAACAAGATTTGAAAAACAAGAAAACAACGAGTAAAATAATAAAAATTTTGAGAATAAATGCAATTAAAACGTTTAAATTAAATTAAATTTATTTATTAAAAAATAGAAAAAGTAATCGTCTAAAGGACGACATACTATCGCATGTCGATATTACATACTTACTCTTTATTGTAGTCCTCACTTTACAATTTCATACTCCTCATTTCAATTTTCCGAACTTTTTATCAACTACAGACTTTTTGGATGCATATATTTCAAAATTTTTCATTTTCTAAAGATTATTTCCTTTCAAAATTCCTTAATTTTTCAAAAAAAAAAATAAAAAACAAAAATAAAATGGGTCATGAAATTTAAAATCTAAAAACTTTTGATGGATTATTATTATTAAATATTCATTCTAAAATTATTTTAAAATTTAAAATTTTTACCGTTTTTCGAAAAAAAAAAATAAAATTATAAAATTATATTATTTGTTTAAAAGTTTTAAAAGTTTGGTTTAAAAAAGAAGAAAAATTAATAGGGGTCTTTATGTGTACAAAAATAATAAAAATTCTTGTTTATTACTTTTTAGATCGCTCTTTTTAAAATCTTTAATTTTTCATAAAATTTATATTGATTTTGCTCTACAAGATCTGTTGTGACCTTATAACTCGAGAACGATGCGTCTCCGAGCATATGTTTCATGGAGAAAAATCCCTTGATTTCATTCAAAATTTGGTCAGGGGTAGGTATATTATTATCTTGACCCTAAAAGTTCATAATATGAATTTCTCTCGCTCTCTTTTAAGGAACTTTTTTTTGCTCAATATAATTTTTTTTCAATTTTATTGTTTTTTAAATATTTTTTTAACATTTTTTTTATTTTTTATATTTTTTTAAAATATTTTTTTAAATATTTTTTTATTTCATATTAGTTTCATGTTTTTTTTTCGAAAAATATTTATTTTCAGATTTTATGATCATAATTTTATGAGAAAATTAAGCAGAAATTTATAATAAACATTTTTCTCTCTAATATTTAATATGAATAAAGCCTTTTATTCTTCTTTTAACCAATATTTGACATCAAAAATCTTCCACAAAAAATCTTTCTTGTACTTTTCCACAAATACTTAAAAAAACCTACTCATTCTACAAGAAAAACTTGACTCGTTTAAAAATTCATATTCTAAAAAAAAAACGTTTTTTGAACCGACCAAAGACACAAAAAAAATTCAAAAACGAGAATCAGAACACACACAAGAACACGCAAAGTGGTTACTAGGCCAAATACACTTTTACTTCCTGCATTCAACAGCGATATTTTAGCCGATCAATTCATATTTTAATATTTATGTGCGCCGTGATACGTGAGTGACGTGAGTTGGACTTATGGAAGACCATATGGTATAGCACAATTGTTGCAAGTTTTTTTGTTGTTTTAAACTGTAAACATTGCTATAAATGCATTCATGATTAATGTATTTCCCCCTTTTGTTTTTTGATAAGATGTTATTTTTGCCATTTCTTGTCTGGTCTTGTAATGATGTAAATTTATCAAGTAGAAAAGAAACCTTCGGGCTTTGAAGTCAGATTCGGTCTACTAGATGTTGAATAGTTTTTGTTTTAATCAGTGACGGATTTAGATTTTTAAAATTTTTATGGGAGCTGAAAAAAATTTTTTTTTGCTTGGTTTGAATTAATTGGAATAGATTTTGAACCTGAAAAAAAAAATAATAAAAATTTTTGAGGCCTTTTCTGATAAAATTGGGCCTTTTAATAATTCCAAATTTAAAAAAAAAAAATTTTGAATTTATTACTTGGTTTGAATTAATTGGAATAGTTTTTAAACCTGAAAAAAAAATAATAAAAATTTTTGAGGCCTTTTCTGATAAAATTGGCTCATTTCCTTTTCAGCTCAAAATTGAAAAGTTTTTAAACCTGAAAAAAAAAATTGACAAAAATGACAATTTTTGAGGCCTTTTCTGATAAAAGGTTTTTAAATTTTCCAAATTTAAAAAAAAAATTTTTTGAATTTATTGCTTGGTTTGAATTAATTGGAATAATTTTTAAACCTGAAAAAAAAAATAATAAAAATTTTTGAGGCCTTTTCTGATAAAATTGGGCCTTTTAATAATTCCAAATTTTTCTAAAAAAAAAATCAAATTTATTGCTTGGTTTGAATTAACTGGAAAAGATTTTGAACCTAAAAAATAATTTTATAAAAAAATTTTGAGGCATTTTATGAAAAAGTCAATTCCAAGTTACCTTATAATAATTCCACTACTGCTTTTAATACGCCATCATAATGTATTTAATATAAAGTTTACACTCTATGGGATGTTTAAATTAATATTCCCCAAATGGTATGGCTTTGGCTTATGATATTATTATATTAGTAGCAACTGGGTTCGCATTATTTCATTTTTCGAGTCACAAACATGCGAACGGCAAACAAACAAGGTTTCCTTCGAACGAAACCGCAAAATTTTGCCCAAAAGATCATCTCATAAGCAGCAACTTGCTGCTGTACTAGACACAAAATAAACATTTCTTGCATAAACAAACATTTGGCTGCGATGCAATACGATGCCAGAGCGCAAGAGGAACGACAATGCCACAACATCATCATCGTATCGGGATTCCTTCGTCGTTGCTGCTGCTGCCTTTGCCACTGTGTGAGAATTATAATAAATTAATTATTATTATCAAGATGGATCATCTCCTTATTATTTGCATTATATATCATCTTTCCCCCATAAATATGTATAAGACGGCAGTGTGTCAGTGTAAGAGCGGGTGGTTATGTTCAAAAAGTTCTCCCAGAGAACCGAACATTTGTTATAATTTCCCTATCAGTCATACCTTGCTGATTATTGTGCTGCGGTACTCCGGCGTACATGAGGTCATGGTTCATATATAACACAACACCGATTTCGTTCTCCATCGTCATTTTCTTCTTCTTCTTTCTTTTTTTGGGTGAATGTAATTTATGGTGCATGATGATGTTTTTACCGCATTTCCGAGAATTTCTTGCTGTGTCGTCTGTCTGGAGGTTTCTTGTCGTTTTCTTGTAAAATAAGAGTCCTAAGTATTTATTCTGAGGAGTAAAAAATGAATTGTAAAGGTTAAAGAGAAAATTTCATGAATTACAAATAAAGTAAATGGATCGAAAAATTACCTTATTTTGATCTTATGTCAACTTTTGAGGTTAAAAAATTATTTTTTTTTGTACTAAAAATTAATTTGACAGGACTAAAATCAAATTCAACAGATTTAAAAATTATTTTTTTTTTACTAAAAATGAACTTTGTAGCACAAAAACAAAATTTTAAGATACAAAAAACTTTTTGTACTAAAAACGATCCCGATTCTTTAAATAAAAAAAAATTGTACTAAAAACAAATTTTACAGATAAAAAAATTTTAGTACTAAAATTGAATTTTTGAAATCTCAAACTAATCTTGTACTAAAGATCTAATGTTAAACTTTGAGGTTAAAAATTATTTTTCTCTGTATTGAAAATTATCTTTACAGATCAAAAATGATCTTTTTGTACTAAAAAAGATCTCGATAGATTAAATTTTTCTTTCTTTGTACTAAAAATGAATTGGATAGAATTAATGAATTCAAAAACTGATCACTTTGTACTAAAAAATTTCAATAGATCTAATATTTTACTTTTGAAATTTAAAAACGAACTTTTTGAATCTGAATATTTTTTTTGTACTAAAAAGATTTCGATGGATCTAAGAACAATTTTAGTACTAAATACGAATTGTACAGATAAAAAAAATTTAGTACTAAAATTGAATTTTTGAAATCTCAAATTAATCTTGTACTAAAGATCTAATGTTAAACTTTTAGGTTAAAAATTATTTTTCCCTATATTGAAAATTATTTTTAAAGATCAAGAAAAAATTTTGTACTAAAAAAGATCTCGATAGATACAAAAATTTTTTCTCTGTACTAAAAATGAGCTCTTTAGATAAAAATTAATATTTTAGCTTTAAAAACTTTCTTTGATCTAAAAATGATCTTTTTATTCTACTAAAAACAAACTTGATAGATCCAAACATTATTTCCTTGTACTAAAAAAATCTCGATAGATCTAAAAAAATTAGTACTAAAAATAAATTTCACAGATAAAAAATAATTTAGAAACAAAAACGAATTTTTTAAATTTAAAAATAAACTTGTACTAAAAAGAGCTTCTACTGTCTTTAAAAAATTTAAAATAAATCTTAACGTAAATTGATCGATCTAAACATGAACCTCTGAGGTTCTTAAATCAACCTTTGAGGACTAAACTCAAACTAAACTAAACTTCATGGAACAAAAAACTCTTTTTTTCCAAAATGCAGTCAAGTTTTTCACCCATCAACCTTTTTTCTCACATTTTGAAATCTTGGGAACCGGTGTTACTGCTGTTTGTTGGGAGATATGATGGGAGTCGGGAAATATGATTATATTATTAGTGTTTGCTTGAAGTTCTGATGTGCATGTCTTTGTACCAGTGCCACGCAGTATAGATATATTGGATTCTTGAAATATGATTCATCATTTAATATTTTATGATTATCATCTTCTTCGTTTTGCCACAACATTCTCCGCAACTACAACTCTGCCGGGTACAACAATAAATGATGCAGTAGAGCCATTCAAGCCGTCATGGCATAAGTTTTGCGATACAATACATATTTTTCTCGTTTGAAGAAGAAAAAATATGAAACACCCAAGTAACTCAAGTGTTGGATATCAATTTTCGTTATTCTTATTTTTGTTGTTGTTCTTTCACGGGAAGTTTCAAACAAAAATCTAATTTTTTTCCATATCTTAAAAAAAATCTTTTGAAATTAAAAATTTAATTTAATTATTTAATTTGAATTAATTCAATTTTAAAATTTAAAGTAAAAAAAAATATTTTGAGGTTAGGATCTTAAATCTTATCGAGATCTTTGAGGATAATGACGTTTATCATTTTCATACTGCTCATTAAATTTAAAATTTGGCGCCAATTTTAATGACGTCAATTGTCAAAAATGAGCAGCGCCCTCTACAAAACTTTTTTAAAGAAACAAATTTCTCTGAAAAAACTAAAAAAAAACATTTAACTTGAAATACCTCAACTTTCTCAACGTCATCAGGAGAGAAATAATTTCCGAGAAAACCCGACCTGTTTACAAAACGACAGAGGTGATTGTTATTATAATCATATAATTTATGGTGGCTTTTAAAAATTTGTCATACTTTTTCTGGGCAACCAAACTCCACTCTTCTTCGTCGGCGTCGTTCTTCATCATCAGATGTCACGACAATGAATCGCGAAAATTGGTGATGGCACAAGCAAACAATAAAATAAATTTTCCAACGTGAACGACGAAGAAAGACAAACACTGGCTGGCAGTTAATGATTTTTTTATGACTGGAAATAAATTTTGAATTTTACGTCCCTCGTTCTTGGCTGATAAAGATTGATTCTCTGTGCATCTCATTTTTCATGCAATTTGCCAAGTCTTGTTTCGCAGACACGGACAATTAAACAAAAGTTTTATCTTTTTTTCCATCATAAAATGTCAACTCGAAACCGGCTGCTGCTGCTGCAAAACAACTGAATGCGTAACACTTTTTTTTATTAATAATTTTAATTTTTCTTTTTTTGTGTAATATGCGGACATATTTAGGAAATTAACACACCAAACAATAAATTAAACGACATAATACGGCAGTTATGATAATAATTAATATATCATCTATGCAAACAACGACAAAACACAAAAAACTAGAGAAAAAAAATATTTTTACGCATTTTTTGGGATCAGGTGCATTAAAATACTTTTTCTAGATTTTATGCGGCATTCACCTTTTTACCTCATGAAAGTTACTTTTTTTTAATAAACTGTTTTTAACTTTTAATTTTTATCTTTGTAGTGTCATCAAAATTGTACAACATTATGGAACGAAATTGAATAAAAATTTGTTGACAATTATTTATTATTAAAAAAAAGTTTTAAATTAAATAAATAAAATAATAATGTTTACAAATTTTATATGAAACTATGTTTCGTGAGGAAGTTTAAAATTAAATCAAAAAGTATTTTTTTTTAATTTCATTAAAAAGTGAACAAGTTGTTTTAATAATAAATAAAATAAAAGATGAGATGCGGTATAATGAGTATTAATATTATTATGTGAATTTTATGATATTGTCATTTAAAAGTTGTTACAATCTTTAATTATAATACATAGTACAAACACAGTATACAAACTTTTATATTTAATTTTATTGCATTATGGAAAAATTCGATTTTTTACTATGTATTTATTTTATTTTATATAAAAAGCTACAAAATTTTCTTTTATTTTAAAACAAATATTAAAACTTTGTATAAATTTAATAATTTGTAATTTTTATATGTTCAATATTCCTAAAGTAGGTATAACTTAATTTTTGTTAAAAATTTTTAATTTTTTTTTTTTATAAAATAAAATAAATACATAGTAAAAAATCGATTTTTTCATAATGCAATAAAAAAATGAAAATAAATAAAATATTTTTTAACAAAAAATAAATTATTTTTATATTTTTAATTTTTAAAATTTTTAAATTCAATAATATTATTTAATATTGATTTTATATTAATATTTTATAAAATGATATTTATTTATTATTATTTTTAAATTATTAATATTTATTTATTTTATTTATATTTTATAATATAACACAAATTGACAAATTTTATTTAAAGGAAAATTTTATAAATTCAATATATAAATACGAAGAAACATTAATATTTTAGAAAAATAATAAATATTATTTTTTTATTATTATATTTATTATTTTTTTTAATTATTAAAAAAAAAGTATGCAATTTTAATTTAATTAATTGAAAATTATTTAAATTATAATTAAAATTATTATAAAAAAATATATAAATAATTATAATTAAATAAATGAATAATTAATAAATTATAATTTTAAAAAATCAAAAACTTTAGTTAAATATTTTTTATTAAAAAATTTAATTAAATTAAATTTTACAAAAAATATTTTTTTCGAATTTTCTACTAATTTGAAAAACATTTTTTTGAAAATGACCAAAAAAAGGACCTTTATTTTGGGAAATTAACTTTTAAAAATTTTTTTAATTAAACTAAAATTAAATAAATAAATACTGTAAGTTAATTATTTTTTTTTGTAAATTACATATTTAAATATTATTAAATCATATAAATAAATAATTAAATTAAATTAGATTTATTTAATTTATTTTTTTCCAATTAAAAATTATTTATTTAATTTAATTTAATAATTTTAAATCTGTAATTAATTAATTTAAAATTATAAATTCAATTTATTAAATAATAAATTTATTAAATTTATTTAATTAATTTTTTATTTTTCTTAACAATTAATAATTGTTTAATTAATGTTAATTAAAAGTTTAATTTAATTTAATTTATTTAAATAAATCATATAATTTAATATTATTAAATAAATTTAAATAATTAAATTAAATTAGATTATTTTAATTAATTTTTTTTTCTAAACAATTAATAATTTTATTAAAAATTTAATTAATTTAAATAAATTATATAATTAAATATTATTAAATCAATTTAAAATAATTTAAATTAAGTTAAATTTAATTTTAAAAAAATATATTTTTTAGTTAAATTTATGTGAAAAATTAAAAAAAAATAATTAAAACATTTTCAAGTTATACATTTTTATTTTTTTTAATAAACCCGATTATGTTATACATAAAAAAGATGACAATCTTTGAACATTTATTTAAATATAATTTTGTTAAAAGTTAGGCGTATTTCACGAAACAAATAGAAAATAGAAATGTGTGAAAGAAATGAAAGAAAAAAAATCCTATTGCATAATATAATAATCGTATATGCACACCATCATATACATATCGCGCGACAGACACTCACTTGGAGTACTTGCGAGAGTTAAAAGTTAAGACATACATGTACATAAAGTGGACGATTAGATAATAATTCAACATTCCGCACATACTTGAACAATATTCATGTTGGAAGGAAAAAAAAGAAAGAAAAAAAAAATATGAATATGTATGTTTAATATTATTATTGTGTTAAATCTGTTATAACTGTACAAATGCACAAAACTAGAGAAAGAGAGAGAGAAAAAAGCTAACATAATAAATGTTGAATTGATAACTAATAACGATGAAATGTGAATTGAATAAATAAGATTATTATTGTTATTATGTAGTCCGAGCTTGTGTTTGTGTTAGTCTTGATTGGAACGACAGTGATTACTGCTGAAATTGCGTGTGATGATTCATTAACATTTTACTTTTACCACCGGTTCAGGAGTCCTTGGTCGTTTTCTCGGAGGCCATTTCGTTCGTTAACACAATTTTTGCTCCTCAACGAATCGATCACGCATCAAAACTGGATCCCTTAATGATAATATGTGCCCTTAATACGATGAAAAAAAAGGTAATTGTTATTAACCACTGCAATTTGATCATGAAAAATGAATGAATGGACGTCGAAAGGAATGTTTCTGGTTTTTCATGTCAAAAGTTGTTGTTGTCGTCTCGTGAAACGTAACGCAATGTGCTGCTCTTAAATAACATTTGTTTATGTGGGTGATGTAATAATCGGCTGTTGAGCTTTTAGTTTTATTGATTTTAAATTTTTATTATTTTTTTATTTTTAAATAAATTTTTAAAGAATTTCTCTATATTCTAAAATATTTTTTTTAAAGCTCTTGGAACGTTTTTTTAAAATTCTAAAGCTTAATTAATTAATTAATTAATTTTAAAAAATTAAAAAAAAATATCAGAACATTTTTTTGAAACATAAAAATAAAACTTTTGGATTTTCTTAAATTTTTTTTTCAAAAGCTTTAATTTAAAAATTTTTTAAAAATCATAAAGCATTTAAAAAAGGGTTTAAAAATTTCAAACAATATTAGAACATATTTTTGAAAGTTATTTTTTTTTCAAATTAATTTAATTATTATTAAATTAATTAATTAATTAATTATTAATTTTTATTATTTTTATTTAATTAATATTTAATTATTTATTAAAATTAATAATTAATTATTTTTTTTTTAAATTAAATAAAATTAATTAAATAAAAATTAATTTAATTTAAATTAATTTAAAATAATTGATTAATTTTTTCATTTAATTTTAATTTAATATTTAATTTTTTTTAATTTTTTTTTTTTTTGAATTTATTTTTTATTTTCAAAATTTTTTTTTAAAGCTTCAAAAAATTATTTCGAAAATTTTAAAAGGTTCAAAAAAGTTGTTTTTAATTAGATTTTTTTTAAATTTCTAAATGTAAAACAAACTTTTGAATCTATTAAAAAATTATTTGGAAAACCTTTCAAATCTTAAAAAAATTAAAAATCTTTCATTTTTTTTAATTTCTAAAAATTTTTTCTAAAGTTCGTTTAATATTTTTTTATTTTCGAAAATATTAAAAAAAATGTTTTTCTAAAATTCAAAAAATTTTGTTCAAAATTTTTTTCTAAATTTATGTTTTAATTTTTAAATTAGAAAAGAAAAAAATTAAAAAAAATTTTTTTTTGAATTAATTACCGAAAATTTGAACAGCTTTTGAAAACTTAAAAATCCTTAATTTTTTTTCAAATTCTTAAGAAAAAAAAAATATGTATATATAAAAAATATTTAAAAAAATTATTTAAAAAATATTAAAAAAAAATTTTTTAAAAATAATAAAAAAAATAAAAAAATGAAGTTTTTAACTTCTAAAACAAATTTATATTGAAAAAAAAAATAAAATAAAAAAATTACAAAAAAAAGTTAAAAAAATATTTAAATTAAATTTTAATTTTTTTTTCAGTTTAAAAATTTAAAAAAAATTATTTTCTAAATTTTAAAAGCTTCTGATTTTTTTTCTTCTAAAAATATTTTAAAAATTTTTTTTTTAAATTTTAATTTTTTTTTTATTAATTTTAATTATCGAATTTCATTAAATAAAATCGTGACTTCACCTCAGACCCCATATAATTCCAATAAAAAGCATTTCAAAAACCAATAACAAGTAAAATCGAGTGAGAGGAACATTTTTGCGGTAAAACTGGGTTAAACGGATTTTAAAACCCCTGAATTTCATGCAAAACCCTCTCTTCTTGAACTTGTCCTATAACTATCACTAAGCCAAAAAAAAAAAGTCGTAAATGTCGGAACATAAATCGCGTCCTTGTGCTCAATAACCCATGAGATAATCAAAAATATGCTCATAAAGAAGAAACAGGAGGAGACAAAAAAAAAGTTGTCGCATATTAAAATTCTTCCAGTACTTCACTTTGAAAGGGATCAGGAACTGAACTGAGCGAGAAACATAAAAGGTTGTGCAGTATTGACATGAAAGTCACATGTGAATGCAAGCAGGTAATAAAATGCACTGCAAACATCGAGAAGGAGGAAGGAAAAATTATAATTTCAAAGTAAAGTGGTGCACCTTGACAACGATGTCGACGTAAGTAGTACAAAAAAAATAACTCACAATTTTTTTTTCGTATAAAATAAAAAGCAAGTCAGTAATCAACTGCATGCACTTGTTTGATGTCTTTAATGGCCCTGCCATTGACACAACGAACGACGACTTTTTAAAGGCCAACTTCTACAATTTCTTTTTATTTTATTTTTTTGTAAATGTTACATAAACTTCGCATAATAATTCTTTTGATGTCGAGCTTGTATAATTATTAAAATTGAATATACTTTTAATTTTGCACACACAAGCGCAAGTAAAATGTCGAAACCATGACGAACGAATCACGGTTCAATGCACTCTTCGGTTCGCTTCTTACTTCATCATCATCATCATCATCATCATGAACATCTTCAACCAAAAATATTAAAGGTTAATTAAGAGCACACCCTGAAATTTGTTACTTTTTCTCCTGATGAGAGAAAGAGAGTGAGAGAGACAGACGACGAAAGTTACGCGCGCACCCATTTGCATCGATCGCACACGTGCCCTGTACAGCTCTACGTGGTATGTCCGTATGTCCGTACATAGTGACAGACAGACAATGGTACAGACACGAAAAATTTATTACCATTATTTTAATTTATATAATCGAACAAAAAAAAAATATAAAAAAAAGAAATCATAATAATATTTAACACACGATTGCATTACATATACGGCCATATCTCGAGTAAAGTTGCGAAGTGATCGCGAGGCAAGCCACCACAATAACAGCACTTAATCCGTATTTCGTACGTACGTTAAAAAAAAAATACAATGCGATTATTATTTGAACAAGTTAAGCATCTTTTTTTTAAATAATAATTTTTTTTCGTATTTAAAATATTTATATTGTATTATGTTATTAAAGTTGAAACATATTTGCATTGTAATATTATTATTCCATTAGAGAGTGTTTGTTATGATGTGTAAAGTACGGTATATATGGCGTACAATGGAGATGCAGATACATGCGATTAAATTGTATCATTAAGATTTCGTTTTTTGTTGTTGTTGAGTTGAAAAATGGCAAAAAATTAAAAAGCGAATAAATGATGACTAAATACCGTGAATGAAATGGGATTTTGGGTGCCTTTTGCTCATGCATCAATGTGGTTTTTTAATTGTAATGGACATTAATGGATAAGCTTAAAGCAGAAAAATAATGGAAAATTATTAAGATTAATTTTTAACGGGTCACATAATTAGGAGAAAATTAAGAAAAATTATGTAAAATTTTTTTTACAATGAAAATTTGAAAAATGGAGAATTTTACAATTTTGGGCATATTTTTGAATTTTTTGCGAATTTTTAGGCCAAAAAAAATTTTCAAAAAATTTTGAAATTAAATTAAATTTTTAATTAATAGGCCACTCCAAATTTTTTTCTATTTTTTTTTGTCCCATGCCCCATTTTAAAAGCCGAAAATTCAATGGGGCAAAATAAAAAAAAAAGTTAAAAATGTCATCAAAATTGACAATTTTTTGGTCTTTTTCCATATTTTTTTAAAGAATTTTCAAAATTTTTAAAAATATTTTCAATTTTTAAGAATTTTCGTATTGAAAAACGAAATTTTACATGAATTTTCTTCTCTAAAAATATTTTCAAAATTTTTTTACAATTATTTTTTTGAATTTTTTTTTTGTTTAAATTTTTAACTTGAAATACTCTGAGATCAATTTTAAATTTTTAAATACCACAAAAACTACTAAAATATTCATTAAAGGCCCAAATTTGTTAAACTTTTGTCATTTTGTATAAAAAAGTATTTCAAAACTTTTTTTTATTTTGCAAAATTTTTTTATTTTAAAAAAATCTTTTGGATTTTGAAAAATGAAAAGTATGAAATTTTTATAAAATTTTTTTAAAATATTATTTTCGTGTGTTTTTGTCCAAAAAAGGGGCAAAATAAAAAAAAAGTTAAAAATTTCATCAAATAACCAATTTAAGATATTTTTTCATACTTTAAAAAATATATTTTTTTAATTTTTCCAAAATAATTAGTATTTTATAAAAATTTTAATCTAAAAAAAAACTTTTTGGTGATATGATTTACTAAATTTTTTTCAGAATTTTTTGACTGTTATTTTTTATATTCTTTTTTTAATTTTTTTTACTTGAAATAGTTGGATATAATTACCATAGCGAATGCATGAAAAATTAAATAAAAATTTTATATGGCCAAAAATGTTTTTTTTTTATTTTGCCCAATTTTGAAAAAAAAATCTTTTAGGACAAAAACATCAAAAAAAAAATTGGAACGATCTAAAATCTAAATATTGAAGTCCTACCATCCTACTCTCAAGTAAACAAACTCTAAAATGCACTTCTTACGAAATCAATTTGTAACATTTCCTTACAAAATTTCTCATTTAATATGCATGAAAATGTTCCTTCCATTTTCTGCCCTTTTAATCTTCTCGGAAGCACAAACAACTCCTCAAAATATTTGTTAACAAGGTCAGAAACACTTGTTTCCAAAAAATTCTCGGAATTCGTACCTTTACCAAAAAATCTGTTTACATTTCTGTTACAACACACTCCAAGAATTAATTTAATGTGCTGAAATACATGAATAACGTAGCAATTAATATTCATGAACCGTAAAAAATTATGTAGAGTAGAGTAAGATTCTGTTATTTCATGCGCTGTACTTTTGATTGAAATCCATCCGAAAAAACATATTATTTAATCGTTATCGCAGGCTAATTCGGAAAGTTAATTAAAATTAATTTAACACTTCAATTAGGACACAAACAAACTTTCTCTCTACTTACTATTTTATTTATTCTAAGGTCAGACGAACAAAAAAAAATCATTCTAGCTAATCAAAGTTATTAATCATGAATGTATGTCCAAAAAAATACCGTTTGTTGTAATAATTTTTATCGCATTTCAAATTTTTTTAAGAAAAATGCTGTTTTTTTAATTATTTTGTCGTCTGTCCGTAACGCCGTTCAAATTTGCCTTTGCTAATTCAAGATATGGCGCAGTTCATTAATGACGTTACCAATTATCGGCGCCATCCATATAAAACTTTAAATACTATTAGTTGATGAAAAAATTTAAATTTAGAACAGGAAAATTAAAACTAGTGGAAAATCTCGGGAAAACTCAAGAAAATTGTGAAAAATTAGAAAAAACTTGAAAGTTTTCATAATTTTCATCAGCTTTGAAAAATTTTGCTAAAATTTGTGACGAATTTCGGAAAACCCCGGAAAATTCGTGGGAAAACTATGGAAAACTCAAGAAAATTGTGAAAAATTAGAAAACCTTGAAAGCTTTCTTAATTTTCAACAGTTTTAAAGAATCTTACTAAATTTGTAAAAAAGTTCGGGAAACTTCGGTAAATTTGTGGAAATCTTGGAAAATTCGTGGAAAATCGGAAAAATTTTAAAATTTTTAAGTTCGGTTCGAACTCGACTTTACTTCGTGAAAATTTCGTAAACAAAATAAAAATTTGGGAAAATTCGTAAAAAATTGTAAAAATTTTTAATAATGTAGAAAGGAAAACTCCGGAAAATCCCAAAAATTTGTGAAAAATCGAAAAAATTTTGAATATTATAAAATTTTAGTTATTGAGAGTTTTGTAAACAAAGTAAAAATGCTTAAAAAAATTGGGAAAATTCGAAAAATTTTCCTGTAAAAAATTTCCAAAATGTCATTCAAAATTTGAAATACGACTAAGAAATTTTTTTCAACGAAATCTTTTCAATTTAGTTTTGTTAAGAACTCTGCAGCTACCGGCAATTATTCATTTATAAATCGTTTACATGTCTTCCTGTCTCATACCTTAACTAGAATGGCAAACATTCGTGTGTTTCGCATTCTGCTTTGATATTAATTTACAAAGAAACAAAAAAAAACGAACCTTTTCCTTTTTCAGTCGTTGTCGTTCCTCATTTTTTGACATTGTTTTACTTATTTGCATTGTTGTGTAATATGATAATGCCAAGTCCAAGTCTTTCCAGCTTAGCAAGACATTTTTTTTTTTCGTTGCTAATAATGTAATAAGGGCGAGGGAAGTAAGTAAACATTCATATGCGGAGCTGAGGAGGAGAAATGTGACATAATATTAATAAGGTCGTTTTCTCATTAACTGACGGCATGCGGCATCGGCATCGGCATCGGTGGTCCGTCATTTCACTGCTTGTGCCTGATGGCATAATTCTCTTTCTCTCTACATGAGCGAAAATTCAAGTAAACAAGAGTGGATGTGGTGTTTATTTAGTGAGACGACAGGCGAACAAAAAAAGTTGTCGTTCATTTTTGTAGGATGTAAAAGTAAATTTATTCACACACATGACGACGACAAGGCAGCAAGGACAAAGACTAAGCAGCAGTAACGAACACGGAGCACAAAAAACAGCAAGGAATGAAGGACTAAAAGGTTAATTAGCTGACGTATTATACAAGTCGTCTTTGTAACGCTTTTTATTGCCTTTTCTTGTTTGTTTGTTTGTCTTTAAATAAGAGAGACAGAGCGATATATTAATGCAGCAGAGAGATTCAAAAGATTAGCTAATCAAGCTATCAACCGTAGGTTTGTTTATCTTTCTTCATTCGTACATTCGGTGAAATTATGTGAGGAAAGCACATGTGTAAGTGACATCAATCATCATCTGTATCTTTGCTCTCGTGTTGGTGCTGTGGCGAGCGATGTTTAGTATAGTTAGCAAATTACATGAAAAAAATGTTGGGATTTGATCGAAAAACTAATCGAATTAGTGTTGTAATTTGTGAAAAGTTAGTACTTCATATCTATTTGAAAAACTTTCTGATCTCGAATTGAACAACCAATTTTCGCTCTTATTGAATTCTAGTTTTTTTTTTTGGAAAACTCTTTGTTAAGTCTTGGAAGGGTTGAAATCTGAAACTTGAACAAAAACCGCCTTGAATTCATTATAGAATGACAAAGGGGTCAAATAATGAAGAGTTTAAAGTCTCACACTATAGGCGAAAAACGGGTCAGATTGATCCCTTGAGGAATCAGGTTGACCCTCAGGAGTCAATTTGATCCATTAAGTGATTTTTTAGATCCCTTAATAGATCAGATTAAACCATTAATGGAACAAATTGATCATTTAAGGGATCAAAAATTCACTTAAGGGGTCAAATTGACTCATGAGGGGTCAACCTGATCCCTTAAAGAATCAATCTGACCCGTTTTTCACGCATAGGGCAGGTAATCTAAACGAGATGAGCTAGAGCTTTTAAAATTCCAGAATTGACTGAAAATACCAAAATTAACAAACGAGTCAAATTTGAAGTCGATAGGGCGATTTTTTAAAAATAACCTTGAAATGACCTTTACTATTAGGAAGCTTTAAAACACTTCTGGTCCAAAGTTTTTGTTAGATATATTAAGCAAAAGATCAATTTAAGGAGTTAAATCAACACTTTGAAAGAAATTTTTATTTTGGTAAAACATTCACTTAAGATGCATGTAAATTTGACCCGTTTTTCTTAGAAAAAAAATATAAAGAGTCAAAAATAATCTTCCGACATCTTAAATGAATATTTTACCAAAAAATTAATCTGTTCAAGGTGTTGTTTTAACCCCTTTTTAGTTAAATTGATCCTTTGCTTAGTATATTTTGAAAAACTTTGGAACAAAAGTGTTTTGAAGCTTCTTAATGGTGAAGGTCATTTCAAGGTTATTTTTAAAGAATGGTCCTATCGACTCCAAATTTGGCAGGTATGTTAATTTTGGCATTATTTTTCTATTCTGAAGTACAAAAAGCTTTAGCTCGTCTCGTTTGAATACTTTAGGCCTTTAAACTTCAATAAATCTAAAAATGGAGACTTCAAATTTGGCAGGTATGTTAATTTTGGCATTATTTATCTATTCTAAAGTAAATTCAAAAAGCTTGTATCTTTGCCTTTAAACTTGGGAAATCAAAAAAAAAGATAAAATAATTGGGAAATCGAAATTTAAATAAAAAATTCAGTTTATGTACCTAATTGATAAACTATTAAGAAAACTTTTTTTTTACGAAAACATAAAATTACAATTAAAACACTTAAAAATTCATTCAACTTTTTCAACAACAGAAAAAAAATAATCAAAAGCCCAAAATTTAAGTTTTATTGTTTTGTGGCTTCATTCAGATCTGTCTCATTCGTTTTTCCTTCTGCGAAACAATAATAATAATACTAAATACTACAATAAAACGATGAAAAACGATCTGTACCCAAAGAAATTTAATTTCTTAATAATAATATTCATTTCATTCTGTTTTCCACGAAGAACAAAAATAAAATTGTTCGACAAACTTCTCTATGCGAAAAAAAAAAAAATAAGCTGGAGCCAAGTGAGAGAAGAGAACTTAATTTGACACCACGTGCAACCACGTACAATTTTTACGACAACATTAGGGTGGTTGTTTGTCTCCATTACCGAAAATTTTTTCGCCATTCATTACTGCACGGATTAAACTGTTGCCAGCCGCCGCGTAAAATTGTCATCATCATTGTAAAATGGCTTGTCGGAAATTTCATTCATTTCCACACAACCGGAATAAATAAATTTCGCACGAAAATTTCTGTCTCATCCTAATTATTATTGTACGGGGGGATCTTTTGTCAGACAGACAAACAATAAGAAATATGATGCGACAATCAAATGGTTGTGTAATTAAAAACGTTTTTAGCGTTTTAATAAATTTTTCTCTCTCCGTTGAGTAAATCGCATGAGAATGCCGAATACAAAAAAAAGGTGGAAATGAACATTTTTCTTAAAAGAAAAAAATAAATTCCTGAATTGAGGACATTTTTTGTCTAAATAATTCAGATGTGCCTTTTTCGTTTTTTGGTGAAGTAATTAGGGGGAAACATTAATGGTAATAAATTATTTTTCTGGTGCGTGAAAAGGAGGTGGAGACAGCACAGATATCGATTTTAAATTAGTGCTTATTGTTTCTCTGTTAAGGCAGGTAAGAATATTTTCAATTCTCTTTATGATGGAAATGGGTTAAAAAAGAGGATTTTTCATTGTTTTGTCTCTTCATTCATTCAATTTATGTTTTGCGCGACACGTGTTGAGATCTTCTCTTGTATTGTTCATTTAATGAATGACATTCGCAGTGTAAATTGATACCCTCATTTAGCAAAATTTAAGATCTGTGTTGGGTGAAAAATGTTCCTTGATTGATTCAAGAAGTACCTTTTTACACACGTGCCAATTAAGCCGTTGTTAATAGTAAAGTAGGTCACAATGAATGAAGATGTTACAACAAAAATTGAAAAGGAAATTAAGCCTAACTTTTGATTTGATAAAAATTGATTTTGAAGTAAGAAGCTTTCATTTTAACCTTATAACCTATATTTTAATGACCTGACAAGATGAGCTAAAGCTTCCTAAATAATAGAATTGAATAAATAATGAAACATTAACATAACTGTCAAATTTTTTAGCCAAGTTTTCTTAATATGACCTTGAAATGACCTTTAAAACTTAATTTGTTTCTTTAAGGCTAAAAAGAAAATTTTTAGTTGAAAAATTAGTTTTTCATTTATTAAAACAAAATAGACTAATTTTTTAGCCAATTTTTCTTAATGTGACCTTGAAATGTCCTTTACAACTTAATTTGTTTCTTTTAAGGCTAAAAAGAAAATTTTTAGTTGAAAAATTAGTTTTTCATTTATTAAAACAAAATAGACTAATTTTTTAGCCAAGTTTTCTTCATGTGACCTTGAAATGACCTTTAAAACTTAATTTGTTTCTTAAAGGCTAAAAAGAAAAATTTTAGTTGAGAAAATTATTTTTACATCTATTAAGACAAATTGACTAATTTTTTAGCCAATTTTTTTTAGAATAACCTTGAAATGACCTTTAAAACTTAATTTGCTTATTAAAGGCTTAAGAGAAAATTTTTAGTTGAAAAATGAGGTTGTATTTTAATGCTAAAATTTAATCTATGACTTCTGAACTGTAAAAATTCTAATCTTCTTTAAATTTTGACTAAAGCTGAATAGAACCTCATAGAATTTGATCGATTTTGAAAGTAAAAGTATCTATTGATTTATTCATCAAATGCTAATCTCCAACATACAAAACTAGTTTTCTATCAGCTTTGAATACAAAATTTGTTCTACAAACTTCTTTTCTCAGAACAAGATGACTTCTGTTGATGATTATATACCAAATTTGACCTTGATAGGTTTCTATAGAATAATTTCCGATAAAAACTCCAATATCACAAAAAATATTCGATGCGCAAAAAAATAGATTCCCGTTACGACTTCTCACCAATTAATTCATATAAAACACCAATTTATCGCATCAAATTTTCAGAATTGACCCAGTTATTCATGCCTCCACATTAGCCATATTGAATTATTGAGTTATCAAT
The DNA here is from genome assembly GCF_036172545.1 of Culicoides brevitarsis. Classification (NCBI taxonomy): domain Eukaryota; kingdom Metazoa; phylum Arthropoda; class Insecta; order Diptera; family Ceratopogonidae; genus Culicoides; species Culicoides brevitarsis. The sequence goes on along the minus strand of NC_087087.1, from coordinate 10,984,788 downwards.
GATATCAATTCACGATGTGATTGATTTTAATTTCATTAAATAACGGCATTTCCCATCAAAACTAATTAATTATTTAAGCGATACTGGCCGCTTTAATTTCATTTATAGATATTTTGCGATACCTACACACATTTTACGACGGCGTAGAGACAACAAAATTGTAACTGAAAAACAATTGAAATGAATTTTTGATTGATGCCAAAATAATACTCGGACTGCCATGCATTTATTGTTCGCGTTACAATTTTTATTAGTTGCGATTCGTGACTCAAAATTGGTGACAAACGAAAAAAATCAGGATCGAGGGACATCCAAAATGATTCATTTTTAGGTAAGGTATGAGAGATTTTTTTTCATTTTATATTAAATATGAGATTTTTTTCATGTTTCATTTAACGAATAACTTTTCGCATCAAATCACACACGAATTTTAGGTCGAATAGTACAAAAATGTTTGCAATTCGAGCCTGCCTGCAACAGAAGCAATCTAATCACACAGGGTATTAAAACGGGATTTTATCAAATTATTTAATTTAATTTTTAGGAAGAGCCACGTGATGCAAAGTTCTTAACGTGTCACGATCGAACTTAAAATACTTGTCCTGCCTAACACTCGTTTTTTTTCGACACCACATCTGACTTGTTGTCTCATTGCACTTATAGCTTTTATTGAATAAATGAAATTTGCCAAAAATGTTTCACAGCAAAAAAGTCATCCAAGCAAATACACATCCGAATATATGTTTGATTTCATTTTGTTTTGTCGTTGACGCGTCGTCATCATCGTACTTTATGCGGTGTGTGGAGTACCTTTCAAAATGTTTGACAACAACAGGAACAACTGAGCAGAGAGACAGAAAAAAAAGAGGTGCAGGCAATTATTTATACACTTCATTCATCACCATCCGTACTCGAGCTTTTTGGCACATTGATGCTAAATTTATTAATAATATAATAACAATGATCATAATAATGGCACAAAAAATATATATGCAAAGAGAAAGAGTGAGAGAGAAAACAAAAAAAAAAGCAGTTCGTCGTGAAGAGGAGTTGTAGGTAAAAAAATATTTAATTTTTTTTTGGTGATCTCTCGAATGTTGTAGAATATTGGAGTCAGATGGAAATGTTGAGGTACATATTGGAAGATGGTAAATTTGACTTTAAAAGCTTTAGCAGAAGCTTTAAGGTTGAACTCGAAAAGGACAATGGCTAAGGAAAAACATTGAAGTCATCGGAGCAAATATTGGTAAGTAATTTAGGTAGAAAAAATCTCTGTTAATGTTTTTTTTAAAATGATCCAGATGACAAACAAGACCGTTGAACGTCAAAAAACACTCAGAATGGCTTTAAAAAACTTTGGTATTGTACTCTAAGAGCAAAAAAAGGGTTAAATTAACCCCCTCAGTGGTCAAATTAACCCCTTCAGTAGATAAATTTACCTCATAAGGGGTAAAATTATCCTCTTAAGCGGTGAATTTTACCTCTTAAGGGGTTAATTTTATCCTTTTTTCGTCCACTGAGTATCCGAGTATCATCTAAATACGAAAGGAGCTATAAAACGATCGACCATATTCTTTGCGACTGTCACCTGTTGATAGATGACCTGGCATCCGAACGACAGAACACCCCCATACGTGACATTTTAGGATGCAGGAAGTTCGACACTCTCCCGATAATCGCCAGCTTTTTGAAGGAGAATTGAAAAATTATATAAATAGATCGAGGCTTTTGAAATCATCTTAATGGTACCCTGATAAAATATTCTGAAGCTTTCTAAGTTGATAAAATATAATGGATCGGAATGATGAAAACTAATTTGACTATATCGTTGATACAAGAGCACCATTACTACTTGACAAGGAGATCGGAGAAGTCCTACTTTCGGGTACTAACTAACTGAGCTGTAGCGTATTTCATAAATCAGATTTTACAGATCAAGAGCTACTAACATCATTCATTTTAAATCTCATTTGAAAAACCTTTTATCTGATGATCTGAGGCCTTTAAGACCATAGGTAAATTGGATTTTAAGTCAAAACCTAAGTCAATATATTTCCAGTGGCGAATTAACTGGCAATCGGACCTAATGCTGTTAGGCCTTTTTCAACAATTTTGGGGCTTATTTTAAAGAATTTTGTTCTACAGAATGCTCGGGACCTAGAGCTTCTGCCTTCTTCGCTTACCTGTAAATCTTTCATTGTGTCTTCATTTATTGATATCCAATCACAGGAAAAGTCATAGTCTAAAAAGTTGTAAAAATATTAACAATAATGTACAGTAGATAAAAAGTTAGAATTCATGGAGAAAAATCTGACTAATCATGTCATGAAATCATGAATGTAAATCTACTTTCAAAGCTGGAACTAAATAATTTCCTGCCTGTTGAAAAACATCCTGAAATCAAACTTCGATAAGATGAAATTCTTGAAAGTTACTTAAGGAAATCCTGAAACGTCACGAAATTTGTAGAAAAACCTTCTGTGGAACGTTCAAGCCCCATAACTTCTAGTTGAGTAGAATTGTAGATGATGAAAAAAAGGCAAAAAAAAAATATAAAATACGAAACGTGCGAGCAATGCATTGAGAGACACTCATATGCAACACAATAATAAATATGGAAATAAATAAATTGAGATTTGAATTGTGAGCTAGTAGTGTTGCTGCTGCTGCTGCTGTTATGAAGTGCTCTACTAGCATTATACCGAATATTTAAATGCACAGCAAGATATACACAAATCATATATTTAGTGTACGAAATGACGCAGTGCAGCATTATGCTTACGTGTAGATTTGCAGCAACAAAGGCAAAAGCGAGTCATGGCCTGATATCTCTACTTACTACTCTACGACAAAGGCAACAACGCGTTCCGTAAGTAAGCCAAAAACATATGAATCAGTAATAAGTTTCATGATATATTAACTTTTTTTCTGCTTCTCTCTCCGTATGGCTTATTTTTTTTTTAAAGCGTCACACGTACATTTTCTTCGAGCCGATTCGAGTCAAGTCGTACGAAAGTCATAATAATGTGATGTGGTGTGATATGCAATTCCCCAGTCAAATACATGACTTATGATAATTATTATTAGACGTTATGAATAAAATTATCAAGTTGACTGATTTCCTTTTATGAATAAACAACTTGTGTCGCCGGTTTGGATTTTAGACGACGACGACGACACATGGCGAAACTGGATGCATGGAATGTTTGTCATTCACTCGACTCGCGCAACTAACAATGTGTCTATTTTTGAGTGTTTGAACTAATTTTGTTCTTAATGAACACCTTGCCTTATTATGCTGAAAGCTTTGTTCGACGAAGCCAGAGAACATGACAAGTGGTAAATAATTGCAGTTTGTTTCGCAGAAAGAAGAAAATATGAATTAAAAAAGGAAAAACTCTGGCGTTTACGAAGAGCTACATGCTTTTGTAAATATAATGGGGTAGATGGCACTCGCAAAAAACTAACAAGAGTTTGCTACAAGAACATTATTTTAAGGGCGCTTCAAAAAGTATGGAGGACTCGGTGAATGTGCAAGAATAATTAATGAAAATAAATGTTCTAAGGCGAAAATGCAAAAACACTTTCTTTGATTAAAACAAAATATATGGCAGTGAAGAAAATGTGTTTGTGAAAAGACGATTCGCTGTGATGTCAGGTTATTTTAAAAATATGCAAGAAAAGGTAAGTTTACTATGAATTAAACTTCAGAACTTTATACTTCAAAAATTCGGAAAACGGTAAGTTATATCCAACTTTGAACTAAAGTCCTTAATGTGTTTTCATCTTTTTGGAATTTATCACTAATACAAGTACTATTTATTATTTCTTACTAAGTAAACCTGAAAAGCCTCCGGGTCTTCCTGAAAGTCAATGACCAATTACTCTTTTGCCAATTTCAAGCAAAGTATGCAAAGCATTTTCAAAGGCAATTGAAGGGCATCCCTCTGCCAAGGCAATTTGGCTTCCTTGATCGTTTATGCAAGTCTTTATCATTCATGAGGATAATGATCGTTCTTCGTAACATGCGCAATTAAGTTAAACCAATGATTTGAGATACAATTTAAACTCATGTAGATCAATTGGCGCTGTAAGTCTCGACATCATAAAGGTTAGAAGCCTCAAAAAAGGTCAAATCTTCCAATTAGGTCTATCAATGACTGTCTTCGGTTATTTGGGCATACCTTCAAGTAGATCGTTTTAAAATTTTTGTCTTTAGCTGATCCTCTATAAATAAGCAAACTGTAGAGTATTAATGTAGTAGAAGGAAAGGAAGAATGTTGTTAGTAGTAGTAGAAAGATGTTAGTAATAGTTAGTAAGAAGGAAGAAAGTCAAGAAGATAGCAAGGAAGGCAAATAGCAAGTTAGTCGTCATCCGAGTGTCTTCAGAGTGAAGTCGTAAAATAAATAAATATTATGAAGTCCAAATCACGTGGTTTGATTTTATGAAGTTAAATACAAAACACAAGCTTAAACTCTTAAAGGTATTGCAGTAGTTAAAGTTACAGATCTCAGTTCAGTTTCTTTTACGATATTGTCACAAATTCAATTCCTCACGACTCATCATCTAACAAAGGTTCACCAAATTTTGTTCGCAACCTTGTAAAGGTGTGATCTTCCACTCCTCCAATTTTTTGTTGTCATCCCAGCACAATCCCAAGCTCTACATCGGTGTCGATTCCCCTTACAGTACACTTCCGCACAGAAAAAAGCGACATACCCTGTTGACAAAGTACAAGGGAGAGCCATGCCTTTACTTTATGATACTGTGATTAAGTGTTGCACTATTTTATTATTATTTAAATATACACTTTTTTGTACCATCTCGAGTTCCTCGCCGAAAAAGTGTATTTTGCACTAAAAAAAATGAAAGAGTGCAAACATTTCCAACAATGATAATAACAATAATTAAACATGTGCGACTGGGTTTTGCACATCACATTTCCTTTTAATTTTCTTCACCTTTTTTCTGTGCTTCGTTTTTACTCGAGTGTAAATGTTTTTTGTTCGAATTATTTCCACATCGGCAGCAACTTTGTTTAAAATTGTTTTTTGAAGCGCTTTAGAATTTCTTTCTCGAGGGAAGTGTTCGAGTGAGTTCGATTTGAGTTGAAAAGAAAGTGATCGTGTCACGGTGTCAGTCGTGTTAGTTACAGATGCTCTGATTATCACAAAATCATTTGATCCGCGCGAGTTCGTTGCTTCGTTTTGCTTTCAATTAACAACAAAATATTTTCATTTAAAAAAAAAAAGTTTTACTCCAACTAATAATGCATAAGATATCACTCTCATACTCGTTGCTGCATACAAAACGACTTAACTGCGGCGGAGAGGTAAGTAAAGTAAAGAAAACAAAATACTTTCGTACTGCCAAAGTGGTTTGTTTGCAAATGTTTACGGGGATCGTACACGACAACATCTCTCGCTCTCTCGATCGTGCTCGAACTTGTCTTGCCAGCGAACGTTGCGTACAAAAGGTATGAACATACAACTTAAAAGTCAACCAACATGAAAAAAGGCTCCCCACTTTTCAACATTAAAAAATTTTTTACACCTTCTAGGTATAAAAATCGATTGTAAAAGTAGTTTTTGAAACAGTTTATATAAAGTTTTTGTGAAGTGCGTCAATCGCTGTTTATCAAACATTTCTTTGGAATATAATTTAATATAATTTTTTTTCTTCTCATACATTTTGATGTGCATGCAGTGAGAAAAAAAGGAACAAGAAATATTAAAAGGAAAAATTTATTGAACAAAAATAAATAAAAAAAAAATATAAAGAAAAAAAACATTTCTTTATAAAAATAAAAAAAAAAATATTAAAAAAGGAAATATTGTGAAAAAAATTCCCAATCACTTACAAAAATGAAATACAGTTTTGTTGTGCTAGTTGCAATCTTCGGAGCCGGTATGTATTCCCTTCTTACATTTTTTTTATACAATTTTTTTCACTGTCGTTACATTCGTGACAAGAAATTGAAAAGCAAAAAATTGCAATTTAAATGATTAAAAACTTCGATTTTTTTCTTCATGACAATAAATACATATTAATATGATGAAAAATTAGTGAACTATAAATTTCAATTATTTTAATTTTTTTGAAACGAATTTTTTACAATTTTTAATAAAAAGTGATTTTTTGCATCATTTATCATAATTTCATACAAAGAAAGATAAATTAAAAATAATCGATGCGATAGAAAGTTTAATTTTATGTTACAAAAAAAAAATATTTATTGTGATATTTTTTTTTTAATTAAAAGTGTTAAAAAAAAATAAGAAAAATTAAAGTCAATTAAATAAAATTTAAATTTAAAAAAATTATCTTTTATAAAAAAAAATTAAAATTTTTAAAAAAATTACTAAAAATTAATAAATAAAATTAAAATAAATAAAAAATGAAAATTAAATTAAAATTTGGATAAAAAAAAAATAATATTTTAAAAAATCTAAAAAAAATTATTGAAGAATTTAATTAAATAAAAAAATTAATAAAATTGAAAATTAAATAAAATTAAAATTCTTATAAAAGTTGAATTAAAAAAAAAATTAGCAATAAAGTAAAATTTAATTAATTAGTTAAAATTAATTAAATAAAAAACTATGAAATAAAAAAAATTGTTCAAAAAAATAATTAAAAATTGAAACTTGATGAACAAAAAAAGTTTGATAATTGAAATTTATGAACAAAAAAAAAATAAAATTAATTCAAAACTTGAAGAAAATTAAACTACATAAAATTAAATTACCCTTCCGTTCGTTAGAATTCCAGTCTTGTGCATGTGAAATTATCGAGAATGCCGATAATAATTAACGAACATAAATAATCAAACACTTAATCGGATCAATAACATTCTCCGCATGTACATGTTGGCTAAAGGAGGAGATGTGCGTGCTGTTAATATCAATCCGCATTAAAATTTATCGAGAATACGTAACGCCTTGTGCATAAACTTTCGGGTTCGACATGCAAAAACATGTCTTGTACTTCGAAAACTTAATCAAATATTGGTCGAACTTGTCTCTCTTGTACACGAACTTGAAGACAGGCGCCCGAAATTCCCAATTCCAAAAGTGATAAATTGTTCGGTGCTGTTGCATGATCTCTCTGTCATATATGGATATTTTTTTTGGTGACATCTCAATCAATTATTATGAAAAAATAAGAGATTATACAATTGTTACGCAACCACAGTCCGGTTTTATTTATATTTTTTTGGAGAAATTTCGAGAGAGATAATTATATTGACGATTCACGTGCGTTACGTATTTATTGATGGCACAAAAAAAAACGAAAGAAAAAAAAGTTGTGAAGAAGACAAACCATTGACCGAATGACAATTTATCATCCAATTTATACTTTTTCTTTCGCTGCTGGTCGACGACATCGCAAGACATCGTAACACATGACAAGAGATGCAAGTTGATGATATATGAGACGATGTTGCCGAATGATAATTGATTAACTTGGTTACGACATTGTCATGCTTCATTAATATTTAGCTTTTTTTCATCTCTCTGCCTGTTTTTTTCGTAATTAAGATGTAACGAACGTAATTTGATGGCATGATACGACGGAAAGTTACCGCATGAAAGTTTATCGATTAATTTTTTTGTTGAAGATGCATAGATAAGAACTAAATGAGACATTTTTACTAGTTTTCCAAAATTTATTGGACTTTTTTTAATTAATTTTCATTTAATCTTATTTAAAATTTTTTTATAAAACCGCATTACCAGATTTTTCTTACCGATTTTACTAAAATTATCACTTTTTTATTTTTTTCAATTTTTTGAGAATTAATTTTTAGAATTTAAATTATTTTTTTCAAATTTTAAAGAAAATTCTAGTTTTTATTACCAATTTTGGCATTACCAGCTTATTTACCAAACATTACCAGATTTTTTTATCAATTTCATTCGTCTCAATCTTAAAAATACCGTTACGCCCCACATGACATTTATAGAACGCCGCATTTTTTTTACGAAATTCTTCGAAATACCGCACAAAATAAAACCTCTTAACAAATAAATGGAAACAATTATATTTGTCATACATACCCTGAAACTGTAGGCCAACATTTCAACGAAAAGAATCAAAACACTCGCATGTAAAAATTCCGCCTCTGGGCCTGAATTCAAGTTATTGCAACACACATTCGTTCATTCATATGGCAGCAGTGAGAAATGTGTGAAGAAATTACTTTAAAGACAATAACGATCAACCCACTTCATTCATTAGTCACAGAAAGCTCAAAGGCGCAAAAAAAAACAAGGAAATTGAAAAAAATATTGGAAAATTATAGAACACAAGAAACCGGTTTTGCATTTTTTTTTTTTAAAGTGACTCTAACAACAAAGTTTCAGTTCAATTAAAAATCGAATAACAATGGAAATTAAATTAGTTGTCGTCGATATTGTCGTCAAAGTTGATGAAAAAGTCACTCCTTTGTGCTGCTTTACTGCACCTTGTTACCTTTCATTGTTCTAATTCTCTTCCTACTTTATCATTAAATTTATTATAATTCGTTCAATTAACAAGGTGCGAAAAAACAATTTTAGTTCAGCACAAAAGTGACTTTCTAACAGCAAAAAAAAAATGTTAATTAACTTTTTTTTCTCAACTATCGACGTCATGAAAATTTTTATCATCCTCGAATCTCATAACGGTCCATATGCTTGACAAGGATACTACTGAGCTCTGCGTCTAACGAGATGTAAAGTTGGTAAAGGTCAACCGGAAAAATGTTCACGTTTGGAATGCTGCTAGAAATGAATTAATTTGCATTATATGGCAATGCACAGAGGATGAAAGGTGTCTGCAATGCTAATGAAGTTGAAGTAGGTGACTGGTGAACAAGTGAAAAGCAGTCTCTTTTAATTGGAATTTGTAATTTATGGGAGTGTCAATGCAGTTTTTTTTCTCTCTTCTTGCATTTGAGACAAATGAGCTGGAGATAATTAAAAGTTATTGTTCGAGTCCAGGAAGCGTTCTTTGCATGCTAATCGAGGGCGATGGCAAAAGATCAGTAAATGTGTGAAAAGTTACCGAGACTTGTTAAGAGCTTTCGGTTGTCAATGACTTTCGTCAGACACGAAAACACACGTGTTCTTAAAGAATTAACCATAAAACAGATTGCAGGCAATAAATTAAGCCACGTACAAGTCGTTTCTGTTATAGTTTCGTCTTTGATGCTGCTCAGTGGATTGAAGGGGGAGTTGGTTTGAATCCTCAAGGAGCTACATTATTTTTGAATATACCTTTTAAGGTATTGAAGTAACCTGGATTTCAACACGGATAATTTGCTTCTTTCTAAATCACTGTTTGAGATATATTACGAATGAGTTAACAATTGACCTTGCTTGACCTCATATGAAGACTGAAAGTCTGCTAATGAGATTCTTGAAGCCATTCATTCATTCAACATAGTCAGAGGTTAGGTCAGGTTTGGCAATGGAGGTCTCCGAAGAGCTGAGCTCTGAAGTTCATTTGATCTCTTTTTGAATCGTATATCGGTAATTTGAACCTCAAGGAGTTGATTTAATCCCTTAAGATGCTAAAATACATCTTCAAGGGATTAAATGAACTCCTTGAGGACTTAGACTGATTCAAAGAGAGATCAAATGAACCTCAGAGCTCAATAGGATTCTTCAGAAACCTCCATTGCCAAACCTGACTCAATCTTTGACGAGGTTGAATGAATAAATGGCTTTACTGGTGCTGCTGTTGTTGATGTCAGGTCCATCTTGCGATGCTTTGGGCAGGTATACTTTTAAACGTTCACATTTATTGCACTTTTTACGTAATTCAGAGCGTTTCTTTTAAATTCTTGAATACTATCACAGTCTGTTTTATATTGTTTCGACATTTCATTAAAAAGTCTGACACCGTTTAACCACACTGAATGATGTTCATTGAACGAAATTTCTTGTCTTGGTCTCAAATGCGCATTATATCTTTAATTATATGGCTGTATGTCGCCCATTTTCTCAATATTCACAGCCAGGTAATTAGGAAGTAGATTTTTTGTTGCCTCAAAATTGCTTCAAGGATCACATTTGCACATTTTCAGTCCTCTCATGGAGAAAAAAAAGTGAAATAGACCTTCGATGATATCAATTTACTTTAGCTTGGTTTGGATTAAAAAGATTTTTGATACTTACCAGTCATAGATCAACTTTGGGTCTTCCATCCCTTCCTCTGGATCCTTTTTCTAAACCAAAGCTGAAGCTTCTGAACTAAAGTTACTCACTTTTGACCCATAGAGTCCACACAAGACGAGAGACGAACAAAACTACTTATTATAGAAAAGTTTTTCAATCAAATTTGTGTGCTGGATTGAATATATCGGGACACGATGAACATATGGGAATCCATTCAGAAGAAAGAAAGAAAGACACGTATACGGTACACATGAAAATCTCTAATGAAACCATCGAGACATAGAAAAAAAATGTAGCATGTTAAAGCGAAATCCACGTAAATTCTCACTCGTTGCTGAAAATTATGTTGAAAAAAATTACATTTAATTCAGCTGAAAATGCACTTTACTTCAGTTTCTCATCTGGTAACTTTTCTTCTGAAAAACGTTCATATAGTCAACTTTTTTTTGCTGGTTAGTTTTTCGAATATCTCTCTTCATCACTACAGAAAAAAAACAGATTAGTACTTTTCGGGTAATTACCTTTTTGTAACGAGAACATCTTCTTTTGTTCTCCGAAATTGTCATCGTTGGATCATCTGAAATCTCTCTGCACCTCCATCAATCGCCATTTCCATCGTCGTCGCCACAGAGCACGAAAAAAAAATTGTTAATGCAAGCCACGTTTGTAATTATTAATCCAACTCGTTTTCTTGTTTGGCGCGCTACGAACTCGCACTGCTGGCATTTTGGCATGACAGCGTTTGAAATGCATTTGTAGGCAGCAAACAAGCCAGCCAGCTAAAATAATATGTACAAACATATAAATGTATCGCGTCATGTCTCTTTTTATGTGCATTTCATTTGTATTTGTGTTATTTCGCTGTTTATTTGCATTCAAAAAGTGATCTTTTTTTTCATGGTATTTGTTTGATATGATTTCAGTCATCGTTGCTGAAGTCGGTTTTTGTCGTCGTCATCGTTGGTTTACATAAAAAAAGGAGAGTTGAGGATGGTACAAAAGAGGAGAAATGTTTTATTTAAAAAAAAATTGAATTAGCAAAAAGCGATTTTCAAATTTTTAACGGTCATTTTTTGAATTGACATTTACGAATTTTATTTAAAAAATAATTTTTTAAAAATAAAAAAAAAATAAAAAAAATAAAATTATTATAAAAAAAAAAATTAAAAAAATAAATTTTTTAAAATTAAAAAATTAAAAAAATTAAAATATTTATTAAATGAATTAAAATAATAAGAAAAATAATTTTAATTTAATAATTTTTTATTTACTAAAAAATTGAATTTAAAAAATAAGATTTAATTAAAATTTTAATAAAAAAAAATTAAATAATTTAATATAATAATTAAATTAAAATAATAAAAAAATATTAACAAAAAATTTTAATAGATTTATTTTAAATTAAAAAAAAATATTTAATAAAATAATAATTATATTAAAATTTTAAATAAAAAATATAATAAAATAGGTAAAAAAAATTTCCAATTGTACTTGCCCAACTCCACGACAAAACCCTATAAAATTGAACCAATGAATGGTGCCTTTATTTACAAACGCTGATCAAACACAATTTTTTTCTCGTTGCCCTCAAATCGACTTCTGTATGGTGCCTTTATTTACAAACGCTGATCAAACACAATTTTTTTCTCTCGTTGCCCTCAAACTGACTTCTGTACCAATTCTCCGCTCTGTTTCAAAGGGCACTTCAATTATTTTCAAAAAAAACCTACAAATTATTTAGAATCTAAGCCTACTGCTATTCATTCCTTTCGGGCAAAACGCATATTTTTTTTTACATTCACTGTCGTTCTTTTTAACCGCTTTTGAAAAAAAAAGACAAACAAAAAATCAGAAAACGAATATTTTTGATTGCACTTTATCCATACATTTTTTTTCCATTAAAAAACACAAAAAAAAAAATAAAAGAGAAATGAATAAAAAAAAGTTCATTGACAGACAGAGTCATTAAAATTCAGCGAATGTAAATAGAATAAAATATTTCCTGAATGCAAATTTTTTTTACATGACTCAATAATAAAAAAAACTTGAAACTAGCAAAATGGTCAACTTTTCTCACAATTGGCTTTATGAGTCACTTACAAATTAGAAAAATGTTTGCCGCATGACTGATTAAATCTCCTTACTCGCCGCCGCTTGAGAAAACTTATTTATCTGTCATGCTTCCATAACTTTTGCTTTCAAAATCAGACAATCGAACAAAATTTGTTGCAAAGAGGGAAAGTCTCGATGCCAATCTCCAAACTTAAAAAAGCATGAAATATTTCAAACTTTTAATATTTGTCATCAATTTAGGCATGCTTATTGCGGTTCCACACCCTCGTCGTTGCTGTAATTCATTGCACGTCCAAAAAAGTTGACTCGCCATACGACACGACGACGACGACGGTGTATTGACTCTAAATTACTACAAATTAATCTCTGTTAATCTAACAATTCAACATAATATGTTTTATTGTCGCCATTTGATTGTTCAACTGAAACACAAACACTCACACACACACACACGGGTAATTGAACACTGCTTGTATTGCGATGATATTTCGCTTTTTTTTATTGGGTTAAAACGTGGTTGTGGCGAGGCATGAGAAGAATTTGGATATTGGCGAGATAATGTGTTTTGTGTGCAATTCTGATTAAGTAATTCACGATTCACGCGGGGGCAATGAACTTTAAAAGTGTGGATTTAATGATTTTGTAATTTTTTTTAACACTGAAAGGAATAATTTTTTTAATAAATATTTATAAAAATATTAATTTGTAAATAATTATTATAAAAAAATTATGAAAATTATTTATTTAAAAAAAAAATAAATTTTATTTAAATTTATCTTTTATTTATTTAAATTTTGGAATAATTTAATTTAATTTTTTACAATTTTTTTAAATTAATTTCTTTTATGAAAATACAAAAAATATTAATTTTTGAATGATTATTTAATTGATTTAATTAATTTTTTTATTGCCAAACTTTTTTTTATTATTTCAAAATTATTTATTATTTTAATTTTTTTTTTTGTGAATTATTTAATGAAAAAAATATTTTTTATGCAATTTTAAAATAGATGAAAATTAAAAAAAAAACTAATTTTTAGCACATATAAAAAAGAATAATTATTTTAAATTTATTTAAATATATTTTAAAAAATTTAAAAATTATTTAAAAATTTATTAAAATAAATTAAATAAAGATATTCAAAAAAAAATTTTAATTTAATTCAAAATAAACGAAATAAAATAATTTATTTAAAAAAAAATTTAATATTTAATTAAAAAATAATATATTAATTTTAATTAATTTGTTTTTAACGAATATTTTAAAAATTTTTTAAAATATTTTTGATTTATTTAAAAAAAAAAAATTAATTTATTTATTTTTTATTTAAAAAAATTAGTTGAAAAATTGCACAAAATTAAATGATGAAAAAAATATTTTTTTTTATTAAATAAAAATATTTTACTAAAAAAATCTAATTTGTAGAAAAAATTAAATAAAATATGAAAGTAATTTCTTAAAATTTATTTCATTAATGTTACAAAAAATTAATAAAATATTGAATTTAAATTATTTTTTTAAAAAGTCATTTAATTTATTCAAAACAACAATCTAAAATTTTTGACTTTTTAAATTTTAATTTATTATTTATAAAAATTTTCAAATCTATTTTTTTACAGTATTTTTTTTTAGTCCGTAAAAAAATGTACAAATATTGAAAATTTTTACAATAAAAATAAATAAAAATTATAATTATTTTTAAATAAATTAAAATAATTATTTTTAATAAAATTCCTTAAAAAAAACACTAATTTTTGGTAAATTATAATTTAATTTAATTACAAAAAATATATTTAAAACCATAATTATATTTTTTTTATTTATTTAATAACTACCTATTTATTTATTTATTGTCATAAATAACCAAAAATCACCGCATTCCCCAATAATATAATTTAATAATAATAAAAAGTTAATAAATGTAATAAATCAGCCAAGTTGTCACCCTATAATTTTCCCATAAAACAAAAATGAAAATAAAAACACAGAAAATTATTTTAAATAAGCACCCGCAGTAAAATGCATGCCAAAAACTTTTACTACCACCACCATTTACTAATAACCTAAAAAATACGCCTTCCTTTCCTTTTCTTTGTTATTTTTTGTGTTTGGCTTCTCTTTAATATATGCACTACTACTAGTTGAACGACAACAATGACGACGAAAGAAGGGTAAATTATTATACAAAAAAAAAAAAACTAAAAAGAAAAGAAACAAAAGCATTAAATTGAATTAAATCATTGATTTTCCTTTCGAGTGGGCAGACAAAAAATTTATTTTATTCGACAATGCGAAGAAAATACGACGACGAAAAAAAAAGGAAAGAAAGTATTCAATTTTCTTCTGTTTTATTTTTTTTTTGTGTGTGTGACAGAATTTTCTTTTTATTTACTATTAGCAACTAACACGAAAAATATTATAGCAGGCGCTTTGCTTGCATGTCAATGGATTATTTCAAGCATAATCGTCACATTAATTTGCTAAGTGAGTGCCAGCGAGAGAGAAAAACTAACTAAAACATAATTAAAATCTCCTCCGTTGCCGAGTTTGGGGCGATGAGACAAAGAAATAAGCAACGGCGTGTCTGAAACAAAAAAATAAAAATAGAAAAAAACACACAGAAAATATAAATAATGAACGACAACGACTGTTTAATTGCTCACTCAAGTATTTCTTAATGAATAGTTGGTTGAGTTGTCATTAACTTTGTTCGTTTTTTCGTCATTCAGCCGGAATATTTTGTCGTTAATGCTTTGTTTTTGCTCGTTTCTATCGGAAAAAGCGTAAAAAATTGGCATAAATTCACATTTTTCACTCAAAAATTCCCTTTTTCGACGTCGCGCACAAAAAAAAAATCATTTCACAACAGATTAGATTGGATTAAAAATTAATGTACTTGTTAAAATGCATCTCTCTCTTTTTTTTCCGGGAATTTTTACAAGTACTGTCCATTTAGCCGGCATTGCACAGTGAATGACTTTATTCAACAACGACGCGGAAGAATTTTATGCAAATTTTTTCCGTTCCATGTTTTTGTCAGGTAAATTGCCGAGCGAGTGACTAGAAGTGCAGTTGTTGTCGACGAGCATGTAACATGAATTATTATTGACTTACGCTTGGCAACTAGCAGTGCGGCGGAGGACGCTTGTAGTTGTCTTGTTGTTCGTAAATAATCATAATATGCTCGAACAGTCGGGATTTTTCAATTTTTTATTCTGTTTTTCCTTTTTTTGTTTGAATAAGTGGATATTCATGCATTTTTTTTGCTTAGAGGTTTAGCGAAATTTATGTGCATATTTTTTTTACCGTATTTCGAGTTTTTTTGAAAAAAGTGGTTTTATTACCGTAGATCTAATTTTAGGTAAGCAGAAGAATTTAAAGAAAAATAATTAAAAAATATTTTTTGTTGACAAATTTTAAGTATTTTATTTTTTTTTTAATTTTAAAATAAAAAATGCAGTTTTATTACCGATTTTTCAAAAAATGAATAAATAAATAAATTTAAAAAAAATAATTAAAAAAATTAAAATTTAAATAATATTTTATTAATTTAATTTAATTTAATTTTTTTAGAATTATTTATTATTTTTTTTTAAATTACCAGATTTTTTTTTTCAAAAGAATTTTTTAAAATTAATAAAAAAAATATTTTTTTTATTTTTAAATTTAAAAAAAAATTGGTTTTATTTCCGTATTTTACATGAATTTTTAAATAAATAATTTAAAATTAATTTTATTATTTTTAATTTTTTATAAATTTATTTTATAAATAATTTTTTTTTAAAAAATATATAAAAGACTAAAACTTAAATTAAAAATTTTATTAATTTTTTATTTTTTTTTAAAATAATTTTTAAAAAAATTTATAAAAAATTAAAATTAATAAAATTTTAATAAAATTATAAATTTTATTAATTATTTTTTCTCAAATTATTTTTTTTAATTTTTTTTTTATTTTTTAAAAAATTACTGGATTTTTTTAGATTAAAAAAGTGGTTTTATTACCGATTTTTCATATTAAAAAAATAAATATTTAGAATAAAATTGTTTGTTTTTTATTATTTAATTTTTTTATTTTAAAATCTTAAAATAAAAAATATTAAGTAAAAAAAAATATTAAATACCGAGAATTTCATAAAAATCTGGTAATATAACCGCATTTTTTCAAAAAATTAAATCAACAAAAAATTTAAATTATTTTTATAAATTTTTCAACTTTAACAATTCCACATAAAAAAATCAAATGCCTCCTTTCACACTTAATTAATGGTTCAATTAATGTCAATTTGTACCACTTTCCTCTACGTATTAATTTAAATGGGCTACCGCACGCGTCGCTGCCCGCTAAACGATCAGCTTTACCATTACCATTGCCGTCGCGCCGCACCATTACCGCACCAAGTGTGTCATAAAATCTGGACTCAGATGTGAAAATTTAATTATTCATTCTTAATATAATATAATATGCGGAACGGGAATCGCATGCAAAAGTGAAAAACTATCATCATAATTTTATGCAAGGGAAGGACTAGATTCTGTGGCTCGCTTCTGTGTACTTGTGATTGCCGAAAGCGGTGTACCATTTATTTATCGTACACATATTTACACGCGCGGCGTACATTCCCCGAAAAAGTTATTACGCTAATATTTACCATAATTTCACTGGGCTACCACTGTGGATGGCACTACACATGATTTTGCCTTTGCCACCTGGAAAGCTATTTTTTTTGTGGCATGAATGTGCTACAATTTTAGCTATTTAGAGTAGTTGCTCCGTGGGTTTTTGCGGAATTCGGCGAAAAAATTGATGTTTTGTGTGGGAAAAGTGAATGCATATTATCAGAAAATAGAAAATAATTAAGGGGTGTTGAAGAAAAATTTTATTATTAATTAATTAACTTTTTTTAATCAATCAAAAAATTAAAAAATATTTAAAATTAAAAAAAAAATTAATTAAAAATGAAAAATATTAATAAAAATTTAATTAGGTATTTTAAAATATTTTAAAAAATATATATTTAAAAATTAAAAATATTTCAAATTCTTTGCTTAAAAAATTAAAAAATAAATAATAAAAAATATATAAATTAATTAAAATCATAAAATATTTAAAAAAATGTAATTAATAAAATTTTTTATTTACTAAAATACCTTCATGAATAAAAAATAGATTTTCTTAAAAAAAAAATAAAATAATTAAAATAAAAAAAAATAAATTAATTTTTTGTGATTTTTCTAAAATAATGAATTTAATTGAATAATTTCTATTCTAATCATTTTAAAAATTTGAATATAAATTAAAGTATTTTGATTATGAATTTTATTCATAATTCTTGAATTCAGAAAAGAGACAATAAAATTATTTTCATTTAAATTTTAAAATTTTTTTTTATAAAAATTATAATTTTAATAAAAAAAATACAAAAAAGCTATAAAATTTTATTAAAAAAAATTAAATAAATATTATCAAAATATTTTATGATTTTTTTATAAATTTAGACTTTTAAATTAATAAAAATTTATTTAGGTATTTTAACAAAAAAAAAATTAATATTTAAAAATTAAAAATAATTCAAATTCTTTAAAAAATAAATAAAATTAAAATTAAAAAAATAAATTAATTAAAATGATAAACATATAACAAAAAATCTGATTATTAAAATTAATTCAGAAAAGAGACAATAAAATTAATTTTAATTTAAATTTTGAAAATTAATAAAATAAATATTGAAATTAAAATAAAAAATCACAAGAAAACTTTAAAAATTATAAAAATTTAAAAAAAATATTATCAAAATATTTTTTGATTTTTTATAATTTTTTTAAAAAATAATTCTATCACCACCCCTCTAAATATTCTCTATTTTTATGAAATAATAACACGAATAGTTGTAAAATTTTAATCTGTTGTTGAACAAAAACCCATATTTATGTTTTTTTCCATTGGTAGCATTTTCACCGGGCAAAAAATCGAACTTGTACTGGCAATCCATATGCTAATAAAAAAACATAAACGAATAAATGCATGAATTACTCCGCAGGACTTACATCGACTTAAATGCTATTAAACTATTATTATTATGTACTCAGCCACTAAAAAACTTGTTAAACACAGAAAAAATGCAAAAAAAATATGAAAAGGTGTCAGCAAGCAATTTAAAAGGCAATCGAACAATAATGTTGATTAGAAAATGCACACATGTTACGAGAGATACGGGCGGCGCATAAAATTATGGTGAAATTTTTGTGTGCTTTAAATTAACCCAATTTGCAGCATTTCTGCTGAAAACATGCTTGAATGGATGTATTAATGCAATAATTAGGTGTAAACAAGCAAAACAAAAGCATCGTCCAGGTCATCGCACTCCAACGTTCATTTACACTTTACGTACAAAAAAAAAAAAAATACGAAATTCCGACGAAAAAAATATTTCTGGTGATTAGTCATTTTTTTCTCTGCAACTCGACAGATACCGAGCAAATCTGGACATTAAAGTTGCTCGGTGCCATAAAAATTTTTCATTTTATCGCATAAAATTCTCATTTTTCATCGTTTTTGTGCAGTGCAAAAGAAGTTTTGAAATAACACTAAAAATTTCATGTGTGGCGATAAAATTTGTTATTTTTTTTGTGTGATTTGATGCATTTTATTGGCATATTTTGTAAAAGGATTGCCCGATGAACATAAAAAAGACATTTGTAATAATTTCTTTTTTTTTGTCTGTTAATTTTTTTGGTTCGACCTTTTTTTATTACACGACAGCCAAAGTCATAAATTACAATTTTTGATAAATGAAAGAAAAAATCTTGCAAATTATTTTTTTTTTATTTGAGACGAAAAAATTCCATTTCTTTGTAAAAATAAAAAAAATGGATAAAAGTAAATAAAATGAATTGTCTGACATTTAAATCCTTTTTTTTTTGGTTTTTTTCGGTGAATGATATTTAAGTCTGACGAATTTTAATAAAATAATAAAGAAAAAAATGACTTTGAAATTTATTTGCGTTTTTTTTTTGTGACGCTCGAAAAAATTTATTAAATTTACAAGAAATTTATCTTGCAAGAAAAGGTGTGAACGACATTTTTTACCCGTGCAAAAATTTAAACAAACAAAAAAAAAAGTAAATAAGCGAGAAATTCACTCGTTTACGAACAAATAAACAAAAAAAAATAAATAAAGAGAAAGAGCGAAAACGAAAAAAAAAAATGCAAATAAAATTATGCACGAGATTAAACAAATAATAAAAATGAAATAATATTTTATTGTTCAAGTTCATGCGTTCGTTGAACTCAAAAAAAAAATTTTTTTTTTGTTGTAAATGTTGAAATAAATGTAAAAAAAATCCTGTAGCGACACGTGAACAAAACTAACAATTTTTACGTTTCATTTCACGGTTACTTTAATAAGAAGCAGCAACAAGCAGCGTTAGAAAGCATGAAATTGATTTTTCTCGCTGCTACTTTTTTTTGTTGTACGGTGCAATTAAAGTGAAAGTAATTAATGTTGACGCCTGGTACGTCGTGGATTTCTGGTTCATTCTATTTGAACGAAATACGAATAATTTTAATATAAATTGTTTTTTATTGCATTAGAAAATTAACTTTATTTAAATAAAATAAAAAAATAAAAATAAATAAATAAATAAATAAAAAAAAATATAAAAATAAAATTAAAAAAAAAATAAATAAAATAAAAAAATAATAATTATTTATTTTTTCTTATTTTGAATAATATCCGTGTCAAATGTGGCATTGATTTTAAATTATTATTATTTTTTTACTTTTATCTGAATTTTATTTAAAATAATATTTTTTTTTGCGATGATTAAAAAACTATAAGGAAGAAATAGAAATTACTTATTTATTTTAATTTTTTAATTTAATTATTTTTTTATTATTTTTTTTTTCAATGATGAACTGAACTAAATTTATAAATATTTTTTTTTCATTAATTTTTATCTTTTTTTCAAAAATTTTCTTTTTTTATTAAAAATTAACGAAAAATTTTTAGTTCATTAGAAAATTAGTTTTATTTAAATAAAAAAAAATAAAATCTGTGTCAAATTTGGCATTGATTTAATTTGAATTTTTTATTATTTTTTTCCTTCGTGTTTATAAAATATTAATAAGGAAGGAATAGAAATTATTAATTTATTGTAATTTTTTATTTAATTATTTTTTATTGTTTTTTTTTCAATGATGAACTGTACTGAATTTATATTATTTTTTTTTTAAATTAATTTTTATCTTTTTTATTTTTTTATTTAATTTTTATTTAAATTATTATTTATAAATTATTTAATTTTATTAAAAAAAAAATAAAATAAAATTTAATAAAAAAATTTTTAATTAATGCCTTTAAACATTCAAGAACAAATGCAAAAAAATATTTTTTCATCATTTTATGCAAATTTAATAAAGTATAGATCAAATATTAATATTATTTAATTAAAACGATTCTTATTAAAACAAAAAAAAATATATAAAAAATTCATAAAAATTAATAAATTGATAAAAAAAAGATTTATATAAAAAAAAAATCATGTAATAATTTTATTAAAATTTTTTTTATAGCATTTTATATATAATAATAAAATATTTATTTATTTATTTACTGAAGAGTAATAAAAATTTAAAAAAAATAAACAAACATGCTCAAAAAAAAAGGAAAAAAAATTAACGAGCTTTACATAATAATGCAAAAACATGTCAAAAAACTCATAACAAAAAAAAAAGAAATTTTATGCCGATTTATTTTAATTTAATATTTTTTTCTCCACATATATAACATAACAATTCACATAATTTTGTTAAAATATTTATTTATCATTAATTTACTGTTCCCATGAATTTATTTCAAAATATCGCATCGATTTTATTATTATAACTTAAAAAAAAATAATAAAAAAAAACATTCAGGTGAATAATAAAAATAACAATGAAGCAGTGAGTGAGTAAAAGAGTGAGAAAGAGAGAGAAATACAAAAAAAAACCGGTTTTATGCTAATTTAATCATATTATATTTTTATTTAACTGTAATATTTTTTATGTAGTATATGCATGAATGGCATGACATAATATTCGTATACAAATGTGATGTGATGGAGAAAGTTCACGTAATAACGATAATTTTGTAACCGAAAAAAAAACAAACAAACAGAGAGAAAGAAAAAAAAAGTTTCGTTTTCAATATCGCATTGCCGCCGCCGCCGTTTCATGATGAAATGATGATGATGATGATTATGTCTGAGTTTGGTCGCGTCGTCACGTTATTTAATAATAATCAACATAAATAATAATTTTGTGAGACGAATTTCGAATTCTCGAATAGAGAGATGTAGAGTAGGACGACAGTTGTTTCCTGTTCGGTTGGCTTTAAGACTTTTTTTTCTTCTTACGCAACAACTTTCGTTTTGTCTGTGTTACCATTGTTGTCTGACATTTTTTTTTTCTTTTTTCGTGAACATACGGTTGTAACTCTTTAACTTTCATTCAAGAGATTTTTTTCTCGATTCGAAGAAAACCTGTTCAGCATTTTCTCGAGACAGGCGAGGCCTTAATTCAATTATTTCTCGTGTTTGTTTGTTTTTGTAGTGAAAACTTGAACGACTTTTATTGTCTTAATTTATTTCTCGCTACAAGTGGTTTCACGAGTCACGAGTAGTTCAGATTCTTTCTCAAATTTACCGGATAATTGCATAAAAAACGGGTTGTTGTTTGGAAGATTATGCAATAAATGACGCGCGAATGCTCTAATTATGTCGCAGATGGATATTTTTCTTTGCAGAAGGTAGAGAAGACAAAAGCTAATTAAAAAATTATATTTCAACTTGAATTGTTTTTTGTTGTTGTTGAAGGAAGGTAATTTGCAGAAGTGACGTAAATTGGACGTAAAAATTTAATGTTTTAAATTATTAAAAAATTTTTAATGAATTTATTAAAAAAATAATAATTATTTTTTAAAAATATTTTTTATATTATTTAATACCAACATTGATTAAATAAAAACTGTTCAAAAATAATTTAAGAAATTTATTTATTTTTATTTTATTAAAAAAAATAAAAACAAATATTTTTTAAAAATAATTATTATTTATTAAATAAATGCATTATAATAATTTAATTTTATTGTTTTTTTTTAATAAAAAAACTCAAAAAATTTTTTTAATGAATTTATTTATTAAAATAAATATTTATTTATTATAAAAATATTTTTTATTATTTTTTTTTTAATAAAATAAAAATAAATAAATATCTATAATTATTTTTTTTACAATTTTTATTTAATTAATAATGTATTAAATAATTAAATAAATTTTTAAATAATTATTTTTTTTTATTTTTATTTAATTTAATTTATTTAATCTATATAAAAATTAATTAACTAATATTGTTTTATGTTAATATAATTCATTCATTAATTAATTAATAATTTATAAATCAAATAAATAAAAATATTTTTTTAATTATTTAATACCTACATTGATTATTTTATTTTATTTTAAATAATAATAAAAAATATTTTTTAAAATTATTATTATTTAAAAATTAATAAATTATTTAATTTTTTTTTTAAATTCAAATATCATAAAATAAATTGAACTTAAAATTATTAATTAATTAAATTTAAAAATTTTAAGAATTTTATTGAATTTTAAGAATTTTCTTTTTCTTAAAAAAATCATTTAATTTTAATAATTAATGATTTTAAAGTTGGTATAAACAAAATATAAATTTTTTTTCATTAAATTAACGCCTGGTCACTCACTTCTTCTCTCAAGCAAAAGTAGAAACTTATGTTAGTAAACCAATTTTCAAAACAATCAGACAAAATGAAAAAAAAAACAAATGAACGATGAAAAAAGAAGTTCAACTGCACTCATCTAGACTTTTGTTGTTATATTTTCCTTTAATGTAATTGTTTTTTCTCCACTTTTGTGTTTTTGTTGCGTTTTCATTTCTCAATGAATTAAGTTCCCTCACACAAAACGAGAGAAAAAATACAAACATTATCCTTCCGGCAGCATTTCTGTAGTTGAACAGGTAATTTATATTTGTCTTCTGTATTTTAGATCTGCTTTTCTGCTTAGCTCTGCAGCAATGACATTGTCTATGGCTGGCACTTAAAATTGTAAGTGCAAGCGATTCTCTCTGACGATGATTGTGTGCGGCACAATTTTTCTGTGGATGATGATGCCGCCATGGATGTAATACCTTCATTTGCCTTTTTTCATGCTTTATTTAGCACCGGCAAAAATTGCAACGTCGACGCGAGATAAAACAAAGAAATGTATGAGATATAGTTAAAAGCAGACTACCTTGAAAGTGAAGTCGACTGCTGCTGCTTCTTTCTCTGCGTCTCTCTTCAAGTTTATTGTTTTACATTTCCATATATTAATACTAATCAGCACTATGGTTTGGTGCGGCGTGATAGTGTCATGGCATAATTTAACTTTATCGCAGATAGACGACGTAATCATTCATATATTTATCATAAAATATTACGCAAAAGGGCTGGAAAAGCCGCAGGATGTTGGTTTCTCGGAACTCCATTTGAATCAACAGGGGGTCATAAACCCTTTTTTCGTTTTACCCCGAGTTTTGTAACATTTTCCCACTCTCTTGAGATATTCATGAGAAGTGTTTAAATGACAAAAATTTACATGAACTATTCCCTTTTTGGCGAATCATCTGTACTTTTCCATATTCTGCTATTTTCGTAACGAAACAATTTCATAAAATGTTGACAAAATAGGATCGGGTTACGTTGATAGATAGTTTTTTCTTGCAACTTGTAAAACTGCATATTTTTTTTTTTTTTGTACGACAGGCCAGCCAACTTTTATCACAAAACAAATAAGGCAACGTTTTAATCCGGTTTGGCAAATGGATTGAATGACACACTTTACTCTCTCGACGTTATGATGTTGTTCGTACTGATTTATAAACAAAAACAAATTTCTTTTAAGCATCGAGTTACTCTGGAATCTGTGACGTTGTTGCGTCAATGCGATGACAATTTGATACTTTTATTGATTCAGTAGTGTTGTGACCAAAGGGGTTAGCGCGAACAAATTGTTTACAAGTCAACCGAAAAACATGATTTATTTGTTGGCTGGCGGGCATGTGATGAAACCACTGCAGAATTTTCGTTCTAATTTATTTTAATTGTAATTTTGTTTGCTTTTCAATTTTTCTGTCACCAAATTATGTTCAAATCTATTGCAAAATTTACTGATGATGATTTTTTTTTGTTCTATTTTTAGCTGTTGCCCAAGAAAGTTTCAAATGTCCCGATGACTTTGGATTCTACCCACATCACTCATCGTGCGACAAATACTGGAAATGTGATAATGGAGCTGCTGAATTGAAGACTTGCGGCAATGGATTGGCCTTTGATGCCTCAGATTCCAAATATTTGACAGAAAACTGCGATTACTTGCATAACGTTGACTGTGGAGATCGTACTCAAATTGGTAAGAATTTGGTTTTTACCCCCGCCGTTCTGTGTCTATGGGTTACGTATATTCTGTACGTATGAATCCCCCTCCATTGAATTTTTAAATCAATAGTTGAATAGAGTTTAGAACATTAGTTAGAGGATCAAATGAAATCAATGAGACTCAAAGTTATAAAAAATCTTTTCCAATCGTGTGTAAAATTTACTTAAGTATTTTAGAAAGCCTTTGGGATCTTCTTGGATAGGTTATTGATTTTAAGGAATACTATCTTAAGATGGGAAGTTAAGAGCTAAAACGATTCTTGAAACTCGAGCTTTTAATTGTCTTCTTTAAAGGCGTCTTTTCTTAGGTTAGGTTAGAGATTAGATAGATGCATCACCGCGTTCCGAAGACCTATTGTAATCGCTTTGACAACATATCATAGCATGCTCAGGTGTAGATGTCCTTATTCTTAGTCAGTCAGTCAAATTTCATTCAAAAACTTATAAATTTTTCAAAAACTGGATATAAGATTTTTCCTAAGCCACGATGTCCTTCAAGTTCTGTGTTTTTTTTCCAGTTGAAATAGTTCAAAGCAACCATTTTTTTTCCGTTTTGCCACAGACGTTCTTTTCATGTCCTGTGAAAAATCCTAAACCTTTACAAATTTCAAGTTGTCCGGTAATCCTTCAGTTTCTTCAGTTGATTAGAAATATCGATCAGCTGATCATTTCTGAGACAAGACTGTTGATCCTAAATTCGACAAAGTTTTTGCTTGGTTTGGAATTAATCTTACAGCTTAGGCTTAATAAAACCCATTTTTAACATTCTTCGGAACAATATTTTGTCTTCAATGCCATTCAATCCATAGATACTGGGCCCATAACCTGTAAATTTAAAAAAAATCAAAAATCTCACCTTTTACGTTTCCAGAACCCCCAGTTGGTACCACGCACTGCCCCCGCTTGTACGGTATCTTCGCTGACGAAGCCAAATGCGACGTCTTCTGGAACTGCTGGAACGGAGAAGCCTCCAGATACCAATGCTCACCCGGATTGGCCTACGATCGTGAAGCTCGTGTCTGCATGTGGGCTGACCAAGTCCCAGAATGCCGAAATGAAGGTAATATAGTTTAATTTAAAAAAAAATTCAAATTTCTTACCTGAAATCCCTTTTGTAGAAGTTGCCGGAGGATTTGCTTGCCCCGCTGCCGGTGAAATCACAAATGCCGGATCATTCTCGCGACATGCCCACCCCGAAGATTGCCGCAAATACTACATCTGCTTGGAAGGTGTTGCCCGTGAATATGGATGCCCCATCGGAACTGTCTTCAAAATCGGAGACTCTGATGGCTCTGGCAACTGCGAAGATCCCGAAGATGTTCCCGGATGGTGAGTAAAATTTTTTTAATCATTAAATTGCTCGCGTTTATGAACAAGTTTCACGAAACCAGTTGTGAGTTTTTTTTCTGTGTTATCTGTCATTATCACTCTTATTAATCAACTTTCATCATCATGATCATCATCTTCTTCTTGAATGTATGTCAAGGCTGTATGCTTTTTTTTTGTCGTATTAAAAAAAACAACTTTTACTTGCTCGCGACTTACTTCGCTTTTAACTATTCTCTTTTTCTAAAAATCTGTAAACTAAATTACAGTGAGGACTACTATGGTGATTTGGACTTGAAGAGCATCCGCAAAAGTGAATTATTAGCTGGAACGCAAGGTGGCGAACCAAAAGTCAAAAAAGCCAAGAACTAATTAGGAACTAGTTTTTATCTTTATGATTAATAACTTTATGAAAACTTGTACTGTTTTTTAAAAAAAAAATTAATTAATAACAACGCAACAGATACAACGACTTTCCTGTGTATTACAAAACAAAAAAAAAAACAAGAAAAAATTTGAAAAGACAAAATTCTCTTTACCTCTTCTCTATTCTTTTGTATTTTATTTTCTATTTTATTATTATTGTAATTTTTATTTTAAATGAAAAAAAGTTAAAAAAAAAACACGAAAAAATCCTACGACGAAATATTTTCGTATGCATAAAATTAAAATGATAAAAAATAAAAAGAAAATTTGAAAAAAAAGTCTAGTCTTTCTTCACTTTAAATATTACTGCTACTTGTCTCTTTTTGTTCTAACGCTTTTTTACTGTGCGATCTTTCATTTGTGTTAACATTTCTGTTTATGGTAAGTTTTTTTTCTAGCTTTGTTTTTAATTCTTCGTGCATTCATCATTTTTGTGTTTTATTTTTTATGTTTATTTTCTTTTAATTATCTTTATTTTAATAATTAGATTTTTTTATATTTCTGCTTTTAAAGAATTTAATTTACTTAAACTTAGTGAACATTTTAAAGTTTTTTTTTATTTAAAATTAAAAAAAAATTAAACATAATCAATTGCTAAAAAAAATTTAGATTTTTTTAAATAATTTATTTAATTTTATTTTATCTCTGAATTTTAACTTTTTTTCTTCATTAAATTTTTTATTTAATTAAAAAAAATATAAATAAATTAAAAAAAAAATTGGTAAAAAAATATTAAAAGTAATGAAAACAATTTTTTTTCAAATAAATAAAGAATTAATAAATCGAAATAATAATAATATTTCTTTTTGTAATAAATTCATGAAAAAAAAATTTTTTTTAAATAATAAAAAATATCAATTTTGAAGAAAAAAAAAATAAATATTTTTTTATTAATTTTGTATTTATTGTTTTTTTTTATTTTTAATTTAAAAAAAAAATTATTATTATTTTCAAAATTATTTTTTAAATAAATTTTTTAAATAAGAAAAACCATAATATAAAAAAAAATTAAAATCATTAATTATCAATTTTAAGAAAAAAAAATAAAAATTAACGAAAATATTTAATTTTTTAAAAAATTTTTTTTAAAATAAATGATTATTATTGTCGAGATTATATTTAACCATAAATATAAAAAAAATATAAATTTTTAAAAATAAAATTTTCTTATTATTTAAATTATTTAATTAATTTTTTTAATAAACTAAAATTAATATTATTACTTTTTTTTAAATTATTAAAAAATTCAAATAAAAATAATTTTAAGAAAATTTCTTCACAAATTCGTGAAAAACGACGAAGAAAATGATTAACTTACACAAAAACTCATTAAAGTCCACCTGCAAAAAAAGTTTTGTATTGAATTAAAATCTTTTCTTGTTTGTCCGAGATAAATATCCTGCGTCCATGAGAAGACGGGACACGCACTACGACAAAAAAAAATGAAAAACTTTTACAAGCTAGTACTTATTGTTAATTAAAACGGTAAATTGTAACTTTTTCATTTTAATTTGTTTCGTCTTTTTCTCAAATAAAGCACAAAAAAATAAAATAAAATAAAAGAAAGAAAGAGCTCTCATCATAAATTACTAATTACCGTTCTGCACTGCATTTGTGCGCTTTTGTACAGAATTCAAAAAAATTTTCGTTCGACGTCGTCCTCGTGTACATATTTGATGTCATTTAATTTTCCAAAGTTTGAACAGAATTTTATTTCATTATTTTTCTGATATAATTTACAAAAAAATAAAATAAAATAGCAACGACAACAAATAAACTTTGAGAGGCAACAAAAAAAATTATAAATGAATTAATGTACTTTAAAATATTTTCTTCTCGAGTTGATTCTTGAGAAATACTTTATTTATTCCCTTTTTTGTGTTTGCGCATACGAAAAAAACATTAAAAAATTATGAGGACTCTCAAGGAAAAAAAAATACGAGCAACAAATAAAAAATTTATAATTTTTAACAAACTCCGCAGTAAATGGCAAGAAATGCTGAGAAAATAACAGAATATAATAAAAAAGGCACAAAACTTTAAATTCAATTTTTAATATCAGAGAAAAGTTAAACAATATAATAATGATGATAAACTTCTGCGTGTGCCTTGCATACAAACAAAGAACGAAAAAAAAACGAGTGCATTTGATTATGAATTTTCTTCATTTCTCGCTGGTTGGAGTTTTAAGAAAAATAATAAATAATAGAAAAATTTATAAATAATAAAAAAAGGGACAACATCACGGATAAAAATACAAAAAAAAAAGAAAATTAAATTCGCATCAGAAATTTTGACACTTTTTACCGTAACTTTTGTGCTCTCGCGTATGTCTGTGAGAGACAAAAGCAAAATTAGATTAGCAGGAGATTTTTCTGCGCTTTTTACGCCGTTATTCGGACCGGCAGCTTGTTGTGTGGGGGTGTTGAGAATTTTCGCGCACGTGATCAAAATTTTAAAGTGCATCCATGAGTTGAATAAACAAAATTGATGATGGCGAAAAAAAAACTGAAGACGTCCCTCTTATAACTCAATTAAATGTCTCTTCAAGAAAAAAAGGGACAATTTTTAATCAAAAATCAAATTAAGATTAAGGGAAAAAGGGATAAACACGTGCTCGATACAGTTCAATCAAGTTGCTCTATTGATTGAAAATGGAATTAATTTTATTAATCTTGAAAATTACTGAAGGAAGAAAAAGCTTAAGAATGAGTTACATTTAGTCAAATACAAAAAATTATTTTCAAAAATTTTTTAAAAGCAAATTGTCAAATTTTAATTGATTTTGGAGTTAATTCTAAAGTTATGTTTACGTCGTTACGTTGAGCTTAACTAAAAAATTTTTTTTGAAATTTATTTTTTTTTTTTTAGTTTCTGAATGAAAAAATAAGAAAATATTTTGACTTTAGTTAAACTTAAAAATAAAGTTTAAGAATCAACAAAAAAAAACAATTAGGAGTAAAGTTTTCGAAAATTATTAATAATTATTAATTTTTTTTTCGTAAAAGACTTTATAAGTTTCACTTATAACTCAGTTAGTCTTGACGCTTGGATTGGTCTCTAAAATATATTCCTTAAATTTTTTGCTTGATGATTTAATTTAATTAGAATTAGGGTGTCCAAAACTCGAGCTTTTTGAGGCTCAACCTTCTCAAGCTTTTTTTGAAATCAGGCTCGAGCTTCAAGCTCAAGTTCAAGCTTTTATATAGTTATACAGAATAACAATTTTTTCTCAATTTTCTTTTAATTTTTCGCATGTTTGATTTAAAAAATAATAAATTAAAATTAAAAAAACAATTGTTAAAAAGTTTTCGAAACAAATTTGTGAAATTTGGAATTTTTTTTATCAAAAATTCTAAAATGCTTTTGAAAAATTGTGGTAAAAATTTTGATTTTTATAGGATTAACTGACAAAAAAAAAATTAAAAAGCACTTTTTTTTTTGAATATTTAATATATTTTATGGACTAAAAAATTTAAAAATTTCAGCCAGATATCGAAAAAAAATTTTAAATTGCTTAAAAGCTTATCTAAAATTAAATTAATTTAAAATTAATTATTAAAAATTACAAATATACGATTTATCATATTCGACTTTCAACTTTTTTTTTAACAATTCATCAAAATAAAAGTAAGTGTGTGAAAAATATACATTAATTGAAAAAAATTTTAACTATATTTAATTAAATTTTTTCTTGTTACTCAAAAAAATTATTTAAAGTCTTAGACTTTTGAAGGCTTGAAGCTCTAAAAGCTTGATTTTAGGCTCGAGCTTCAAGCAAGCAAGCTCAAGCTTTGAACACTTTAATTAGAATAGACTTTAAAACTCTTTTGAGGAGGTTTGTTCTAATTTTTTAGAACAAACTAAGAATTAAGTTCATACTTGATGAGAACAAGGATTTTATATGGAATAGGCAATTGGTATGCCTGTTAAGACAGCACTGAATTATACTATTTTTCATTAACGTTGTTTCCACTTGATGGTTAAAGGAAGAATGAAATTAATTTTGATATTTTGAGAAAAAACTGTTAAACCCAGATTCCTATGATTAGTTTTCTTTCGCCGTTAACATTGATCGTTAACACGTAACAATACTTGTCACTTGTTTTATTGGTTCATATTTGCCTTCAGTCACTGAAAGGTATTGAAGCTTAGTGTCTCAGTAAGATCGAAATCGTGTTTTCACAAATTCGCGCGCGGTTTTTTTGAAATTCCCATATTTCACGTCGACATTGAATCCTAATGAAGCATCATGTCAATTAACAAATTTACTCCCTTGTAAAATAAACAATTCTGTGCAAATTCTGATCTCATTGGAGGCAACCTCAGGTTATTTTCGCTTCTCAACAAATATGGTCAAACGTCTCTCAAATATTTCAGATTCCTTGACAGATAATCCAGCAACATTTGTTACATTTTTTTATTCAATGGGTTCATTTAGTCAAATTTTCAAATATTGTTCAATTTTCCACAGTTGAGGTTAAATTTGACCTAAAATTACTTACATTCAAAAAATTTAAAAAAAGTCATCTTGAAGAAATTTTTGGATTAATTCTTGAGCTAAAATTTCCTGTGGATAAAAATTTTTTAAAAATGGGCCAAAAAATTTCAAACCTTTAAAAAAAATCGTTATAAAAAAATGAAAAAAATTATTTGAAACTGTAAGTCAATAAAAAAAAGTTGTTAAATTCAATAAATGATAAAACTCACCCCATTTTAATCCACTGAGAAATCATAAACCTTCGTGAAAAACCAACCTTCCACTCAAAGAAGGTGCTAATAAATACTTCCGTCGTCAATGATATTAACTAATTGCTTGAACTCTTGGAAGTAATTAATAACTGTCTCAACTGCGTTGATTTTGTGGTTGCCATTTTGCGTTGAATGTTAATAAAATAAACGCAATATTAATGAACCGCAGTACTTTCGTATGGCAGCCAAGAATTTATTGAATCTAATTATGAATTTGTACTTCAGTTACACTCGCTTTCTCGCTTGTTGACGACGTCGACTGAGGATGACGAGAGCAAGAGAAAGATGGAAACCACTTACTGTGAACGGGGCAGCCTCAATACCTCGGTCAATAATGAAATTTTAATTATAAATTTTGCTGCAAGTGAATGTGAGAACGGTCAAAGTGTTACATGGTACTATATGATGGGAGATTTTGTGTAAATATTAAACATAAATTTTGCTCATGTTTCGGTTTACAATGTCCAAAAAGTAGAAATTATTTAATTAAATATTTGTAGAGGAACCAAACTTTGGTCAATATTAGAGATTGTATTAGAATTGAATAGCCTCGAGGTTATACTCCTTTTTCCATATTTTTCAATTTTCTGGCTTTGTTACTAACAAATGCATGATTTTTTTTATTTGTTTTGTATTATGTTTACGAACAGCTTGCGAAGAATGGTAAGTTTATGTTTTCTTCTGGCATGTTAAAATTAATGTTTCAGAGTTAAATCTAACCTTTGGTCCTATGCCTTTTCTTTCTTTCTTGACTATTTCTGAAAAATAAAAAAAAAAAATAATTAAAATTTTATTTTAAAAAACAAAATTAAGAATATTTTTAAAATTAGACCTCACACGTATTTTTAAAAAAAATTAATTTTCGAAATTTTTAATTTAATTCATGTTTTAAAAAAATAAGATCGTGTATAAATAAAAAACTAAAATAAAATAAAAAATCTTTTATTTTTGCAATTCTTATACCAGCAACATTTAATCCTTAATGAATATAATTTGCTAAATTAAGTTTCAAAAATACGTGGTAGGTCTAATTAAATTTTAACAATTTATCTATTTATTTATTTAATTTTTTTTTTAAATATTTATTAATTCATTTGAATTATTTTTGTTTTAATTTGAAGTTTTTTATTAAATAAAATTAAAATTATTTAATTATTTGAATTTATATTTTAATTATTAATTCAATTTTATTTTTTTTTTTTATATTTTTTAAATACAGCGAGGACTACTACGGTGATGTGGATTTAAAAACATTGAAAGCTCTTGGATTCCGTCGCTAATTTAAAGGATCACAATTCTGATGCCATCCAGTAATTTTTAGAATTAAGTAAATTAATGCATTTTCATCAAAACTTAATTTAGTTAAAATTAAATAAAAAAGTAAATAAATAGAAAAATGTCAAAAAATTAAATAAAACTCGTATTTAAATTTCTCCTGATGACACAAAAAAGAAACTTTTTCCCTTCTTTGTATGGAATTAATATCGCATTATTTAAATGTCTCGCTAATCGCCTTTTGACATTTGTTCAGCAACGCAGTGAGCAAGTGAGCGTAAGTAACTACCCCAGAAGCAAATTACATCAATTTTTCATACTTTCGCCATCCAGCGTCACACAAAGACAAAAGTTGCTTTGTGACCAAAAGAGAAACAAAGCGAGGAAAAAATTTATTTATGAAAGGTGTTGTGGGAGTTAAGTTCATCGTCTTTCGTCTCATGCAGAAGAAAAAAAAATAACTAATTCAAGAGAAAAATGTTGAAGAAGTTGTCGACTAAAGAAAAATGTACCTTGACCGCATTTTTGTACTCCTCATTTCACGTTTTTGTACTCCTCATCTGCAATTTTTTATTCCTCCTCAACGCTAAAATTTTCCCATTGAAATTCACAAATTTTACAATTTTGTACTCCTCGCTTTACTTTTTCTTACTCCTCAAGACTTTTTCCATTGAAATTCACAAATTTTACAATTTTGTACTCCTCACTTTACTTTTTCTTACTCCTCAAGACTTTTTCCATTGAAATTCACAAATTTTACAATTTTGTACTCCTCACTTTACTTTTTCTTACTCCTCATGACAACTTCACAATTTCTTACTCCTCAGAACCCAAGAAACTGTCCCTTAACCTTTAAAAAAATAAAAGATATTTCTGAAAAAAAAATTGTCAAGGACGTTAAGTCAAATTTATTACCGCATTTTTTCTACGAAATGCGGTAAAAAAATTGTAGAAGAAGAATGTCTCCACGCTTATCATTTCGACCTATGGACGACCAACGATTTTACACTCATTTACATAAGTATGACTTGATACACGTATTTTTAAGTTTTTCTTTTGCTCCTTCCAGATGCGATGGTAGAGAGCAAAAAAGCGGACAAAGATGAAAAATCTACATAAATGATTTTTTATTTTACAGTTCTTGTAAAAAAAAAATTTTTTTTTTGCTGCCACGGTGTGTGCGTTTGTCGTCTTCCATTACGCAACCTATATATTTTTTTTTTTTTGACTTCTTAAGTTTTTTATTCTCTGTATAAATAAAGTATTATTGTTATAATGATGATGGTTCTGTCTTGCGTAAGTAAAAAAGTGGATGACTGAAGAAGATCATATTTGAATAATGACCCTTTTGTCGCATTTGGTTAATGCCGTGGCATGAAAGTACAAGTGTCGGGCACAACAAGAAGATTATCTTTTGAATAAAACGATGAGAGTGATGAGTTTCAATTTCTTTGAAAATTGCGGAGGAATGTAGCAGGTGAGAGTAAAAAATTCTCATCAACGCAGAAAAGTGCTTTTTTGAAAAGAGGATTTTTTTTGGAAGGAGTCCTTTTGTTGGTAATTGACTTTTTAATGGGATGAACTGATTTTTTTTTTGCTTTTTTGTGTGGTTTAAAAAAAAATAATGACGTTGGCAAAATTTTAAAGCTTTCAAAAAAAAATAACAAAAATTATAAAAATTTGGTAAAAAAATTAAATAAAAAAAGATACCTAAATATTAAAATAAATAAACAAAACAAAAAATTATTTAAACTAAATAAATAAAAAAAAATATTATTTTATCTTATTTTGTTTAAACTTAAAATAAAAAAAAATATAAAATTTTAATTTAAATTAATTACCAAATAAATTATTTATTTTATTTGAAAAAATAAATTATTTTCTTCAAGATAAAATATTTATTTAATTTTTTCGATTTAATTAAATAATTTAAATAAAAATAATTATTTAATCAATTATTTAATTATTATTTTAATTATTTAATTTTTAAATTAAATAAATTTTTTAAAAATAAAAAGTTTTCTTTATATAAAATAATTAACTTTTGTATTTAAATAAATTGATTTAATTATTATTTTTATTTAAATTATTTAATTAAATCGAGAAAATTAAATAAATATTTTATCTTGAAGAAAATAATTTATTTTTTCAAAAAAAAAAAAAAAATAATAATAAATAAATAAATAAAAAATTCAAATAAATAAATAAATAGGTTATAATTTATTTTTATTTATCAAATTGATCAAATCAAAAAAATAAAAATAATTTTTTTATAAAAATAAAAACAAATTTATTCAGTAATTATTTATTAAAAGTTTTAAAATTATTTTGGTTTTTAAAGAAAAAAAAAATTATTTTCTTACATTTTTTTTTAAATTAAAATATTTTTTATTTTTTTTTTTTAATTTAACTTAGTAAAAAAATTAGTTTTAAAATAAAAAAATAATTTAAAAATTATCATTAAAATAAAAATTTACAAATTAACTGAGATAAATTGCAAAAATTAAAACAATTTCATAGAAAACTTTTAAAAAAATATTAAAAATTCTTCAATAAAAATATTTCTTAAATAACCACGTTTTCTATAAAATTTAATTTCCACAAATTTTTTTATTGAAATATTTTTCTTAGAATTCTTCTTCAATTTACCCCCTTTTCGTTCAACATATTTTTTTTTAAATTTTACACAATTACCAAAGAATTTTCATTAAAACTTTTTTTGTTTGTTTTTTTTTTAATTTCACTCGTAATCCAACTTTAACAATTCCACTTTTTATCAAATTTTACTTAAATTTCAATAAAACAACCTCCCGACTCGTATTCAACAAATTTTTATTACAAGTTTTGAGGAAAACATACACAACACGACCGAAAAATGAAAAATGGTCATGGCAGCAAATGTAATGACTGTGTGTGGTTATGTTATTAAAATGTTCTGCTATGCAATTTATCTCCAACTAAAAAAAAAAATACTTTTGTTTCGTTTTTCCTCCGACGAGAGAAAAGCAACGTCAAATACATTCCCGGAAATTGCATACGAGATGCTGACCATTAATTAGTCCATTTGTTATACGAGAACATTTTTCTATTAAAATTAAACATTTTTATATGAAAAAGTTTTTTTTTTCTGGATTTTTCTCCTTAATTTTGTGATCCAATTTTTTTTTACCTTTTAATAAAAAAAAAAAATATTTTTAAAAAATTCGTAGCAAAAAAATCGTGGCATCTGTCCCACATACTATTTAAGTTGAGATGATGAGGCGAGCAAAAGGGGGGAGAGAGTCGAAAGATAGCAGCTTGGCACACAAAATATTTTATTATATATTTAAAAGTTCGATATTAAAAGAGCAGCGCACGAGAGGACTGAACTGAATGAAATAAATGAAAATTTTAACAGACGAACTTTGCTCGCTCGTTTGACGATATTCTGCGGCGGCACGAAACTACGACGAAAAATATTATTACACGAAAAAAAACGGCAACCATTTAAAATGTAATTAATTTATTCAAGTATTTAATTACGGGCTTTTAGAAAAATATGAATTTGAGAAAGTTTTGTGATCGCCTAATTAAATTTAATCAAGTAAAACAATTAAAACTTTTTTTTTTGCTGTCTGGGAACGGATTTTATGTGGCTTTGTCCGAAAATATTTTTCGCTATCTCTCGGTTTTTTAAGTTAATGTCGTGTTTTGGAGATTTTTTTAAATTTTTAATGATGAAAATACACGAGTCAAAAATGAGAGGGAAATTTTTTTATTATTTTTTCTACAATTTAATTTCTTGTTTGCGCCAATTTTTATGAATTTGATTAAAGAAAATCGAAAGTAAAAGATGGTTAAAGAATTTTTGAAAAAATTTTAGGGATATAAAAATTCAGAAAATTGTTTGTTAACAAAATAAAAGTTTGTTCTTTTTTATTTTAGGTTATTATCATTTTGAACGTATGAAAAAATTGAGGAAAAATAATATTAAATTTATTATAAATATTAATAACTTTCAATTTTTTTATTTCAATATTTTTATCAAAATTTAATTTAAATTGGGATTTTGGAGGTCCCCATTTTTTACCAAAAATTGAGTTTTCCGGCTATATCAATTTTTGGGAAAATATACGTGAAAAAAGTTGTTCGGAGAAGTAATGTACACGAGACAAAATTATTTTTTTTTTTTTTTTGTGTTTAGTTCTACTTCTTTTATTTTTTAATTATTTAATTTTTTAAAAAAATAATTTATTAAATAAATTTAATAAAAAAATAATTAATTAAAATTTAACATGGAATGAATTAAAACATTTAATGAAATTAAAAATAAAATAAAATTTAAAATTTAATACGAATATAAATTTAATATAAATGTAAAATTGAATTTAAATGAATTAAATTTATTTAATTTAAGATTGATAAATTTAAAAAAATTGTTAAACAATTTTATTAATATTAAAAAATAAATTTTATTTTATTTTTTTTTAATATTTTAAAATAAATAAATTATTTTTTTTATTACCTAATATTATTAATTAATTTTTATATTTTTTTTATTGAGCAATTTCTTTTAAATATCTTAGAAGAAATATTTTAAAATTTATTCAATAGAAAAAAATAAATAAATCTTCAATTTTAATTTGAAAAGCTTTGAACCGTCTACTCTAATGAGATCATTTTTCTAATAATAAAAATCACTCTTTCATGAAATAAAAATAAGATAAATTTAAATGCACTTTTGAGAAATAAAAATTAATTGAAAATAAAAAAAACGATATTACAAGTAAATTGAACGGTTTCCATTCATTTTCCAATGCTCATTTGCGAAACATTCGAAAAAGGCCTCTTATCAGCCATAAAAATAGAATTCATTGCATACTTCAAGGCAGCCGTATTTCTTGCTTCTGCTCGTCTTGTAAAAAATAGTGAAATGCATTGACACAGAAAACGAGCAGCGAAAAGGAGATTAAATATGAAAGTACAAAATTTTCCGCTGTTCGATTCGAAAAGTCATCAAAAGGAATATTATTGGTACCAATTTTATAATCTTCTTAAGGACTTACTGTGCGAGACAGAGAGAAGTTTGTCGTGCAATTACTGCATTTTTTTTTGTTTTTAATATTTAGGTCACTTTATTAAAATATCTATTTACGGAAAATTATTTTAATTGAGTTTTTGGTGGAAATTTAAATTTTAAATAATTAAAAAAATATAATTTAAAATTTAACTTGAATTAAATTTATAATTACCTAATTTAAATAAATTAATATTAAATCTAATTAAAAATTATTGTAAATATTTTTTTAAATTAATAAAATTAAAAATACTTTTATAAACTCAAAAATAATAATTTATTAATAATTTTATAAAACTCTAAAAAATTAAAAATAATAATTTGAAAAGTCATCAAAACTTCAAAAGTCAGGTAAAAAGTAGTTTTTTTTAATTTTTTAAATTGTTAAAAAATTATTAAAGATTTTATTTTTATTAATTTATTTATGCTATTTTATTAAAAAAATAACACAAATTTAAAATTTTTATTTATTAGGCGTTATGTTAAAAAAATAAAACTAATTTTGAAAATTAAGTAATAATTAAATAATTTTCAAAATTAGTTTTATTTTTTAAAAAATTTATTTTTTTTATTAGAATGCCATTATAAATAAATATTTTTAAATAATATTTTAAATATTATTTTGTTTAAAAATATTATTTTTAAAAGTTAAAAATATTTAATTAAAAAAATTTAGTATTTTAAATTTTTTTTTACAATTAGATATTTTTAAGCTATTTAAAAAACAAATAAAATAATTTAATTTTTATTTAAATAAATGTATAATAAAATAAAAAATCAAAATATTAAATGCAAGCTTTAATTTAAATATTTTTTTTTTCCTTTGACAAAATAAAAAAAAATATTTATCAGCTAAAATTCAGCCATGTCCTAATTTCTTTTTCTTTAAAAAAAACGAGAAAAAATTTATTCCCTGTCGGCTCAAACCATGCATCATTCTACGAAAAAAAATGTAAATAAAATATCTCTACAAAAATACAGAGAAGCATCTGCACATTTACTTCCCTTTTTCTTTTCTCGCCATTTCTCGTCGTCGTAGCGAATAAAGAAGTCAAGTATCTCCCATCGTCTCCGTTAACGTAAATCTTACCTACCAGGAAATGTATGCCGAGGAAAATTCACCATTTATAACATTAAAATTCACTGGAGAATTCAACAAAATAAATTTAGCATTTTTTTAAGTAATGCAGAATATTATTCTTTATTACACAATAGTGATAAAGTAAAAGTTGTGTTGTTGTTATCATATTTTGCTCCTCACTAGCGACACGAGGGGAGGGAGGGAGACATTTTCACGGCAAAAAAAAAATAGAGAAAAGAGGCCAAACTGGATGTCATGCATTTTTTCCGACAACGACGACGACGACTTTTCTTCAAGATATTTTTATTTTTTTTCCTCCACAAAAAAAAAATAATAATTCTCCGTCTGCAAGTTGGTCCAAAGAGATACAATAACTCCGATGAAAAAACGCGCGGTCGTTACATCCGAGCGAGAAAAAAAAAATTGTCTGCACAAATGGTGATATTATTTTGCGCTCTTCACGACAGACAAAGTCATTTTCATAAAATTTTCCTGTTTTCTTGTCGACCAACTAGCTTACACCTCGTCGCCAAAGTCATCCCCGACACACACACATAGAAAAAGAGTCGAGAGCTATTTATGCATATTATCAACAAGAACATTATTTTATGTATAATTTTTTTCTGCGCGATGCTTCCGTTCTGCATTATTTCTTGCCGCCGCCGCCACACGTCACATATCACGAAGAAAAGAAAAAAACTTTGAGACACAAATTTTTTTTTGGCGTCAATTCAAATGGGAAAAAAGATATTTTGTGTCTTGTTGTTGGAAGAGAGGAAGAAAAAAAATGGGCCATGTTGTAAATAAATGCATCATCATGGGTGTTGCGCTGCTATCATCAACGGATGCGTTTTAATGGAGAATCGCGTTATTTTTCGGAAAAAAAT
Organism: Culicoides brevitarsis; assembly: GCF_036172545.1. NCBI lineage: Eukaryota > Metazoa > Arthropoda > Insecta > Diptera > Ceratopogonidae > Culicoides > Culicoides brevitarsis. The sequence continues at coordinate 10,945,244 of NC_087087.1, read as the reverse complement.
ATAATTTTTTTGGTTCGCAGTAGAAAATCAATGAGTAAAAATTTTCAAATCAATCATTAACGTTGGTAGAAAAATTGGCAAAATCTTTTTTCAAAAAATTTTATTAAAATATATTGGGGAAAAAATATGAAAAAATTCTGATTTTAATTAATTTTGATATTTTTAAAAATTAATTTGAATAAAATAAAGTAATTTAATTAATTAAAATTAGGTAAATAAATTACCAAATTAAATAAAATTAAAAATTTTTTGTAAGAAGAATAAATCAAAATCTCCTTGATTCAGGAAGAAATAAATTTTTTTTTCCTTGACCGTTTTTTGAAAAAAAAAATAAAAACGGTCATGAAATTTTTCAAGTCAAGATCTAACAAACTTTTGATGGATCTCAAAGCTAAAATTGAAAAAATATTCATTCTATAGATGATTTCCCTTAAAATCTCCTTAATTTTTAAATAAATAAAAAAAAATTTTTTGGCACAGCGTTACTGACACACACACACACAGAGACGACAAGTCTAATTTAATACCGCATTTTTTCTTCGAAATGCGGTAAAAAATTAAATAAATTAAAAATAAATAAATTTTAAAAATTGAATGCATTTTATAAAATTTTTAAAAGAAAATATAAAAATTTTTAATAAAATAAACTGCCATCCCAATCTTTTTGATTTTTTATATAATTTAGGTTTATTAATTAATTTATTTTTTGTTTCGATTTTTTTAATTAAAATTTAATTAAACAAAATTTATTTTCTTGCTCTAAATCTTCCTTTAAAATATTTTTTAATTGAATTATTTTGTAGAAATTTTAAATTTTTAATAGATAAAAATAAAAAGTAAATAATAATTTGTTTATAAAATAATTTTTTTATAAATCATTGAATGAATCTAATTAAAAAATATTTTTCACATTTATCAACATTAAATAATATTTAATTTTATCAAATTAAATTTAATACAACTTAAAAAAATTAAAATACTAAATTTCAATAAATTAAATAAAAAGAAATTTAGTTATATTTTTTAAATTTTATTAAATTTCTTAAGTTAATTAATTTATTTTTTTAAACTATTTTATTTAAAAAATAGCACAAATTTTTTGTAGCTTTAATAAAATAAGCAAATAAAGTTTATTATTTTTATTTTGCTTTAAAAAATATTTTAAACAAAAAAAATAAAAAAAAAACTAATTTTGAAAATTGAATTATAATTATATATTTATAAAATATTATTTTTCAAATGTTAAAATATAAAATCTTCTTTTGTTGAAAAAATTAAAATTTATTTAAATAAAATTTATTTCTTATTTTTCCTTTCAAATATTTTGAGGGTCTATGAAACCAAATCATTCAAATCAATTTAACATTTTATTTGGAACTTATAAATTGAAAGTAAAAAATAAATTGCATAAAAAATAAATAAAACTCACCCCATTTCCTCTTTCAGCAAAGCAAGTAACAAACTTTCATCAAAAAAACCTCTAAACTCTACCATTTTCGCAAGTTGTCCGACGACGACGACGCAAATGAACATCAAAAATTGGTTGCAATTGTCTCCGCGTGCTAAAAGCAATTATTTGCGGCCAGGACACTTCATGTCATGCCAACCACCCAGCATAACAGCATAACTTTTGTGGTGCGAATCACTACAATGCCGCCTTTTTGCATGAAATCACGCGCTCGTTGTGCCGAACGAAACGTTCAAAAACCAAATTGATTCACTCCGCTTGCCTGTTTTTATCTGCGATAAATAAATATACAACATTATTGCCGTCGCCGCCGCCGCCGCGCCGTAAAAACCCCTCAAAACAACACACAGACAACGCGCTGCTGCTAAAATTATTCGCTGTTTAACAAATTTCGCGTTGCCATCATTGATTTAACTTTTAGATTTAATTATCGCGCACGTAAAGTCATGTCATGCGATGTTCAAAATACTCCGCAATTTCAATGATCAACTTTCGCTTTACTCATTTATGGCTTTTGTCGGGCGGCGCGTGTCGTACATCCCCAAAAATTAATAAAATGGAACGAGGCGAACTTTGCGAAATCTTACGAAATTTCTTCGGTCTGAAGGAGAAAAAATAATTTTTTTACAAGACCCCCGGGACATAAATTGATACGATGCTCTTAATTCGCTTTTAAATATAAATTGAAGTTGAACTCTTTCAATGCCTCACAACTATTGGCAGAAACAACAACAAAATAAACTGAATTTTGTTATATTGCACTAGAAGCGATGCCAGCCAGCATTGTTCAATTAAAGGCAACACAATAATTGGTTTGCTAGAAGCTTTTAACAGGATTTATAACGGACTAGAGTTTGTGAAATGGAAAAAAGGAACAATAACGTCGACACACAAAAACTCGAATTGAACGAACGAAGAAGAAGAAGAAGCAAAGAAGCGTAAGACGAAAATCCACTGGAAACTTATCGAAACTTAATATTTATTTTTTATTAATTATGTTATCAAACTTAATGAAATATTGTAAACTTTTTTTTTGTTTTCTGGGTTTCTTTTAATAATTTTGTTGGCTTGATGATTGCATTTTATTGAGTGATGATTTGTGTGGATGTCTCATGAATAACATCGAATAACAAATTAAAAAAAATAATTTTTCACGAGCTGAAAATTTTGTGAGACACTTTTTGAATACGCATTAGGGCAAGTTTTTAAATGTGTTTTAATATTTGTGAATGTTCATTGGGGTAAACTTAAAATTATGCATTGGGACCAATATTTTTAATATGAATTGGGGCAAGGTTATCGATTGTACATTAAACCTAGCTTTCAAATGTGCATTGGGGTAATTTTAAAAATGTGTATGGGGTCATAAGTTCAAAATTGGGCAAATTTTGCATTTGGGCAAAATGAAAGAATGTGATTTTGCGAAAAAAAAATTCTTGTACCAATGCACATTCTCAAGTTTACCCCAATGAACATTCACAAATATTGAAACACATTTAAAAACTTGCCCTAATGCACATTTTATAATATTGATCAGATAAACAAACAAAATTTTGTTAAAATAATCTTCTGAAATTTCGCCCCTGATTTTGAAATTCTACTTTATTGTAAAATCCAAAATTTAGCCCAGTGCACATTCAGAAATGTTGCCCCAATGCACATTCTTAAATTCCAACCCAATGCACATCCTAAGCATCGCCCCGATGCACAATGCTTTTGTATATCGGTGTCTAATAACATCTTTTACTCCCGCAAGAGTTTGCAATACTTTTTGGTTTAAAATTGATAAATTAAAAAAAAGGACAGTCTTTTGTCTTTTCTTCGAATCTTTGCTTTTTGTCATTAAAACTAAGCAAAACAATCTAATTAAAATCTGTGAAAATATGACTCACATGCCAATTAAAATTTAAAAGCCAGCAAATCATGTATTTTTCAAATGATTTGCTCTTATTAAAAATTTGCTGATAAAAATTTAAATTTGAGTAAATGAAATCATTTTTAAAAAAGAAAAAAATGTGCATTGGGTTCACAAATATTCACAAACCCAACTGCCCACAGATTCGGGCACATGTTTCACTATATTTTAGTTTCAAAAAAACTTGTGGAGTTAAAAGGCACAGAAAACTGACAAAAACTCATCATGACATCCAATAACGAAGAAAAAGTACAAAAATTATTAAAAGATTTCGAAAAAAACTCTGATGTGTACTTTAAAAAAGTAGAAGAATTGCGAGATTATTTACCAATTGACGAATGTAGAAAAGTTAGAGGATCTTGTGACCTTTTTAAGAGCTGGATTGAAGTTACAAAACATTCAAAAAATGAAAACGATCTTGCAGCATGTGAAAAATGGGATAAATGGTGTTTCCGTGATCTTGAAGATGGCGTTCAAAAGCAATTAAAAGAAATTGCTGCAAAAACCAAAAATTACGAAACTAAGAAGCTGAAAAGTTTAATTAAATTATTGGAAATGGTAGATTCTAGATGTCATAACTATGAACACTTGCCTGAATTTTTATCTAATGAGGAAAAAAGATGGCTTTAAAGAGCCTGTAAAAAAACTTCGGAGGCTCTTAATGCAATGATGGGTCGGATTATAGAAGGATTATAAGAAGGACTTAAAATTGCTTCTTAAAATGTAAAAAATTTCAATTCTATTAAACACAAAAAAAAAAATTATAAGAAAAAAAAAAGTTTTACAAAAAAAAAATGAAAAAAAAATTATTTACCCCCAACACGAAATTAATTAACAGTCCTTCAACTTTTTTTCCTGTCTTCATAAATAATAAAATTTCAGAAAAAAAAACAAGAGAAGAGAAGATGCCTCCTTAACAAATGGGATCGGACATTATCGAAAAATATTATTATTATTCTATTGACGAAGGTATCCTTATATTTATTTACCATTCTTTTATTTTTTTATCATCATCATCATCACTTTTCAATTACTCCTGCATTGAACCGTGAGCGAAAAATTTTCCCTTCTTGTAAATTCATGATGATGTTTTAACAATATGATGGAACAAAAGATCGCGTCTCACTCTCTATTTTTGTGTCTTCTTGGTAAGTTCAAAAAAAAAATAATAATAATCAATTTGGCGGAATTTTCCAGTAGTGTTCATGGGTGTAACTTAGAGTTTTGTGAGTCTAAAAAATTATTTCAAAATTATTTTCAAAATTATTAAATATTTTGTTATAAAATTAATTTAAATTAATTAAGAAATATTAAAATTAATAAAATTTCTTTGAAACAAAAAAAATATTAAATTTTTTTTTTTAAATATTAAAATATAAAAAAAAACTTTAAAAATAACCAAAAAATTAATTAAAAATATTTTACAAATAAATAATATTTTTTTTTTTATTTTTTGAACAATTTATATTTTTATTTAATTCATTTAAATTAGGTAATTTAATTTTTTTTTTCAATTAAATTTAAAAAAAAACTGTTAAAAAATTAAAATAAAAAATATTTATTTAGAAAAAATAATTTATAATTTTTTCTTGAATAATGAAAATCTGTTTCAATTCTTGAACAATTTATTTATTTTTTTTTAAATTTAATTTCAATTAAAATTAAATTTTAGTTAAATTTAAAAAAAAAGTTTTTTTTTGCTATCATTTTTTTTTTCAAATCTTAATTGATTAAATATTAAGAATATTTTTAAGTCAGTATTGTTTAAAATTTCTGAAAAATATTGAAATTATTGAAAAACTTTAAAAAAAAATTTTTTTTAAATTATTCAATAAATAAATTATTAAAAAAAATTATAAATTTAAAAAATTAATTAATTATTAAATAAAATTAAAATTAAATGAAAATAAATAATTAAAAATATAAAATTAAATTAAATTAAAATTAAATTAAAAGTTAATTTTTTCTTACACTTTTTAGCCCATTAAAATTCTTCCCAATAATTTTCGAATCGAAACTCCATCTCTGTCATCGTCTTTTTCCTCCGCATTGAAGACAATACATGTCCTCCGTATTTCCTCTTTCATTATTATTACACGCTTCCTCGTCATCGTGCCTCCATCGTAGATTTTAGGACAATGCGCTGTAATAAGATTTCCAACCCGTTCCTCCGTTGCCAAGAGTGGAGTGGCGTGACGTGAAGAGGAATGTAATAAAATTGCATGGCAAAGTGGGACATAATTCATTATCATTAAAATCACGTTTGAAATTTGTGTGGACGAGTGTCGTGGCCGCCGCCCGAACAAAAGACCTTTTTGTTCTCTGCCGCAGCATCGCAAAGTCACGACAAAAGATTTTCAATATAATAATGACGATGATAATACCAAATACATGTGTACCCATTATATATTCAAATAAAAGGTATTTGTGGAAGGTAAGGCAAAAAAAAGTAGCGCAGGTACACAACTCCTTGCCATTATGCCATTTTATCATTATTTAAGAGGGAAAAAAGCCACCGCGCCGAGCGAAAATGCGAAGATGAAGCATGAAAAGTGTTTTATTATATTATTTTATATTATCTCACCATTACCAAAGACGTTCACTTATTATTGCATACTCTTATCCAAATACAGCGAAAAACACGCGGATATACGTCTCTTAAATAAATTTTCTATTCATTTTCCTTCCTTTCCTTTTTCAAATATTATTACGCCCATTTAGCAAACTTTCGCCGTCATCACAGCAGCGAATTTCAAACACGGCAATGGCACTTTTTTGAATGTAAATCCACGCAGACAAAAAGAGGAAGGGAGGGAAAAATTGGCTCTTTATAAACCTTCCTTCAACAAAGTCATTAATATTTCCGCAAAAAGCAAAAGGAAAAAAAACGAAACCTTGGCATCAGTTAGAGGTAAAATACACAGACAGAGACACAAATCATCATCATTGCAGGATATTCATGACTTGACTAGGATTTCCCGATGAAATTTATGACAAATATTTTATTATTATTATTACAAGTTTCTTTTGACTTGACTGTAAGGCGCGTGGCTTGGTAGGAAGAAAATGTGCGAAAATTCTGAAGAAATATGGAAAGTTGGTGTTTTATGACCTTGGTAAGTTTTTGTAAGTAATTTATGTTTTGAATTTGAAAATTGGCGGGAAAAAGTCGAATTGGCGCGAAAAAATTGAATTGGCGGGAAAAAGTCGAATTGGCGGGAAAAATAATTTTTAAAATTTTTTATAGATTTTTATACTTCATAAATTTGAAAATTAATTCATATTTTTTATTTTTCTTCGAATATTTTTTTTCGAACTTATTTTTTTATTTTTTTAAAAAGGTATCAGTTTTAACTTATTTTTCTTTATTTTTTAGTTTCAGTAAAGTTATTATTTTGTGAAAATATTTTTTTTAAGTTATTAATGGTTCATTATTTTTTTTTTAAAAAAAAATTCATTAAATCTAAAATTCAATTTTTAATTAATTTTTTTTAATTAGTAATAAATTTTTTTAATTATTAATTAATTTTTTTTTAATTATTAATTTTTTTTTAATTTTTTATTTTTTTAAATTATTTAATTATTTTTTTTTAATTATTAAAAAATATTTTTAAATTATTTAAATAATTTAGTTGATTTATAATTAAAAAAAAGTTTTAAATTAATTTTAATATTATTAAAATAGAAGGCTTGAATATTAATTTTTTTCTAATATTTATCAATTTTTTATTGATTTTTTAAAAATTATTTTAATATCTAAATAATTTTGTTTTTGAATTTTTTATTATTTTTTAAAATGTTAAACATTTTTAAATTTGAGAAAATTTTTATTTATATTTTTTCACAAAAAAAAAAATTGAATTTTCATCCAATTCTTGTCAAGCTGTCAATCAAAATGAGGAAGAAACGAAAAATTTCTCAAACATCCATCAAACAATTAACCAATAAACAGATGAAGATCCCCCTCAAAAAACAAAACAAAATTTTCCAAATGCGGTTTTCTTGGTTATCTCAACATTTCCAGGTCACTTGTCGATAAATTGGAACCTAAATTGTGGTCTTTGTCCGTCTTTATTGGAAAAATAAAAGTCTAGACTTCATTCATCTGTCCACCCACATCAACGTTTGTGGTTTTGTCCTGAGGTCTTGTTTCAATCGCAAACGATACTTTTCGGATTAATCGAAGCAACGCAAAAAACACGTGTAAATTGTTTTCCTCATTCATTGATTTTTTTCCAATGAAATTCGCAACCTGACAATGTAATTAATGAACACCCTAAAAACCTGGATATCGAAGTAAACTACACGTAAATTCAGCGGAAAACCATAAATTGCACGTCATAAATATTTGCGTTTGAATAACAAACAAAAAAGAAGACGCAGAGAGAGAGAGAAAAGAAAAAGGATCTATTTTATTACGATTATTATTATTACCTCCGTATATAAACACGTGATAGGAGGTATACTACGTAAGCAAAGACACAGAACAACATACCTCTTCCTCCTAGCAATATATATTTACATGTCGGTTATTTGCTCTTTTGCCAAGTAAACTAAATTCGCATTATACCTTTCGGAATGATGATAATATGGTGTAAATAATAGTAGTAGATGGAGGCAAATGAATATGAATGGAATGAAAAAAAAACCGACGAACGGAGTAGTGCAATAATAACAATAGAACCCATTTGCTCATCTGCTATTTTTTTTTTTGCTTTCTATTGAGCAAACAAACAAGTTTCGCCAGGATGAATTGAATGAATGCAGAAAATTATTTTACGATTTCCTTGTTATTTTGGACCTGTGTCGTCTTTGCGGATGCGAGAGAAATGCACCTGTTATTGTCTCGCGTATAGCTTCACAGAGTGAGATAGGTAGCTGCAGAAGCAACAATAATGCGAGGCTGAAGCAATGAGGAAAAATGTTTCATGTTCGAGTTCAAAAAGTTTCAAAACGAATGAAAAAAAATGTTGGACCAAGAAAACTAAGATGATATTGTACAAATCACTAATTAAGACCCACATAGAGTATTGCAGCACTAACATGATACTGATGAAAGATGAAGACTTGAAGTCGATACAAAAGATCTGTAACAAAGCATTGAGAGCCATTTTACTGCCAGATCGATATGCCGAATTGGGAGTTGAGATTATGCTGAATGTTATTCAGCTGCTTGACTTTAGCGCTTTGAAATACCGAATGCAATACCGAAATACCGAGTCAACAAGGCATTTCAGTTTTTTTTGAGTCTTGAACCGACTTAAACCGTCGACTTTATGCTCGATGGTCTGATACTTACTCTTGTTTAGTCTATATGTTAATGAAATTGTAAAATTTGTAACTAAATGTAAGATCAATCTCTTTGCTGATGATTGCTTTGCTTTGGACAGCTGGCGATTCCTACGACGATGCGATAAACGACCTCAAAAGTGATTTTGTAAATGTAAAGAAATTTCTCGATATGTTTAAGTTTAAATTGAATGTAAACAAAACAAAGTTCATGATCTTTGGAGACAAACACAACAACACCACTGAATTAATTTTACAAGATGAAGCAATTGAAAGAGTTAAAACAATCAAATACTTGGGAATCACTATTGATGAAGAATTGAATATGAAGGAAAACCTCAAAACTGTGATAAAAAAGACTGCAAAGAAGGTTGGTTTCTTGATGAGGAACATAAACAAGATCGATAGAGAAACAAGACTGATGCTTTATAAATCTATGGTTGGGTCGTGCATAGACTATTGTAGCTCAATTTTGATATTGAACAACGAGACTGATTTGAATGAATTACAAAAAGTGCAAAACCAAGCTTTAAGATCACTGACTGAATCAAATCGATAAACTAGAATTATTGAGTGTCAAACAGAGAATAAACTTTAATATGCTTGTCCTTACTTATAAATGTGTAAAAGGTCTCTTGCCCGATTACCTAAGAGTAAACATATCACATGTTGGAGACGTTCAGCCTTACCTTTTGAGAAGATACAATCAACTAAAACCATCAAGTAACCTGCTAACCAACTCAGTATTTTACAAGGGATCAGCATTACACAACAAATTATCTAAAACCTGTGATATTACTGAAATATTTTTGAATCAATTTAAAAAAAGAGCAAAAGATTATGTGATTAAAACATTAAAATATAGTAAACTAGCCCAAATTAAGAACACAAAAAAGTGAATATATCATCTAAATGATGGAAAAAATACAACAACAACAACAACTTAAACGACTGATCTAAGCTAATTTCCTTAAAAGCCTGGATTAAAGATTTAATTCAATTATTCTTTAGTTTTGGATTGAGCGTTTGAAAATTTTTACAGAAAGTCTTATTAGGTACTTTCAAAAATGCTCATCGATGAACATCAATGATTTTTTCCATATTTTTTTTTTCTAAAAAAACTATAAGGTTTGCCTTACCTGACTATCGAAATAAGAGCTGTTAACATGTTTCTATTTGAAAAACTATCTGGCTTGAAATTTTATGAATCGATGAATGAATCTGTTGACGATTTATTGCATCAGTTAAATTGGCATTAAAATCAGGCTTATTCAAGTAGAAAAAAACATCTCATTGTTGACAATTCAATCCAAAACTTGAACTAAAATTACAAAGAGATTCAAACGAAATTAGAATTCGTTCATTAGTTTAATTTCAATCAAATGATAAAGAGTAAATATGTTGAAAAGCTCTATTTGACAGGATAGCCCAATAAAATTCCTTATAATTAGCACCATTAGAGCTTAATTTTCATTTCGTTCAAGTATATTTTCCATTCGTTGAAATCTATAAACGTTAGTAACCTCCTAAAACTGTTCTGGCCTAAAATAGCATGACATCGCTTCCTCTCTTTTCCGATATCTATCTAAAAATTCGCATCGTACATTATTCTCGAAATGCATAAAATAATAATAAAAATATGATTAAAGTGAATATTTTCGTGTCTATTGTTCGAATACAGTACAACTACGGAATGTTTTTTAAAATTGAAATCATGTTCAATTTGACACATTTGATATTTATTATTGAACACATGTGAATTGTCTGTAACTGTCTAAAAAAATGAATATCATCAATGCAGAGTTACAGCGAGGTGTTTTTTAATGCATATTTGACGGTTATTTGGCTTGAACATGACTCTGGAAGGCAATAAACATCACGGAGGCAATAAAGGGGCTTTAGTTTCTTTTTTCCTCTGTTTACATGACAGTGAATTGATATCAATTGCGGAAATAGTGTAATGCACTTTTCCGTGTCATTTAATCCATTATATAATAATTTTATTTATTGCACGAAAAAAATATTAAAATTTTTTCAAACAAGTCGGGGCAAAAAAAAGAGGAAATGAACCAAAAATGGATGGAAATGACGTTGGTTTAATGCGAAAAATGATGGATTTTTATCAATTCATTGATAATTTTTTATAACTTTAAAAGATTTTTACTTTTAAAGTCATAAAATTTAATTTTTTATGATTTTGAGTCATAAAAATGTGCATTGGGATTTTTTATCTTTTAAAAATAAAAATCCCAATGCACATTTTCATGACTCAAACAATTTAAAGGCACATCGCTACATGTTCAAACCCTCAAAAAAGTGTAAGTTTTCCCATCAAACGTCTCAAGAGCACTCCGGGCCATATTTCATGCCAATATGTCCATCAAACATTTTCGACTCGAATATAGAGCAACTTTTTTGCCAACAAAAAAATATTCGATTTTTTTTTCTTTGATAAAATATTGAACACCAACTTTACAGAAAATCCTCGAGGCTATTGGAAACATCATCATCTCATTTTTGCTCGTGTCGTCTTTTTATTTTCATACAAAAAGACGAAAAAAAAAATAAATCAGTAAATGAATTCTGTAACTTTTTGCTGTTTGATGGCAGCTTCAATGACGGCGGCTTTCGATTTTAATAATAATAAAATATTCAGAAAGATTTTTGATTCAAAGTAATCGAACAAGTATCAAGTCAATCATCAAGTTGAAAAAAAATATCAAAAAATCTTTTTGGTTTGTGAATTAACGTGAAAACGACGCGCTGACGAAAAATATCGTGGAATCAAGCGAAAGAGTTTCGATGAACGTAAGAATGGAAAAGAGGAAAAGTAAGTTTGAAGAGTGTATGAATTACAAGAAAATATTGTTCAAACTTTTTAAATTACAGAAGTTTATCAATCAAAATTGGTTATACATTATGTTACATACAGGGTTGTTATGTTTTTTTTTGTACTTTTAGAGTTTATTTGTTATTTTGTAATTTCTAGAAACTTGTGATGTTTATGAATTGTGTAAAAAAAAGGGATTTTGCACCTTCGAGCGGAAAATCAAGATGTAACGCTAATGAGACAAGGGAAGTGACCTGAAAAGTAATTTTTATCCGATTGGAGTTATTCGATTTGTGGTCATATATTGTATTTAAAAGTTCGTTGAAAGATTCAGAAACTTTTAAAAAAATCTTGGAAGGTTTCTGAATCATCTCGAAGCTTCATTGAATGCTTCAGAAACTCTTCAAAAAATCATGGAAGGTTTCTGAATCTTCTCGAAGCTTCATTGAATGCTTCAGAAACTCTTCAAAAGATCATGGAAGGTTTCTGAATCATCTCGAAGCTTCATTGAATGCTTCAGAAACTCTTCAAAAAATCATGGAAGGTTTCTGAATCATCTCGAAGCTTCATTGAATGCTTCAGAAACTCTTCAAAAGATCATGGAAGGTTTCTGAATCATCTTGAAGCTTCATTGAAGGCTTCAGAAACTCTTCAAAAGATTATGGAAGGTTTCTGAATCATCTCGAAGCTTTATTGAATGCTCCAGAAACTCTTCTAAAAATCATGGAAGATTTCTGAATCATCTCGAAGCTTCATTGAATGCTTCAGAAACTCTTCAAAAGATCATGGAAGGTTTCTGAATCATCTCGAAGCTTCATTGAATGCTTCAGAAACTTTTAAAAAAATCATGGAAGGTTTCTGAATCATCTCGAAGCTTCATTGAATGCTTCAGAAACTCTTCAAAAGATCATGGAAGGTTTCTGAATCATCTCGAAGCTTCATTGAATGCTTCAGAAACTCTTCAAAAGATTATGGAAGGTTTCTGAATCATCTCGAAGCTTCATTGAATGCTTCAGAAACTCTTCAAAAGATCATGGAAGGTTTCTGAATCATCTCGAAGCTTCATTGAATGCTTCAGAAACTCTTCAAAAGATCATGGAAGGTTTCTGAATCATCTCGAAGCTTCATTGAATGCTTCAGAAACTCTTCAAAAAATCATGGAAGGTTTCTGAATCATCTCGAAGCTTCATTGAATGCTTCAGAAACTCTTCAAAAGATCATGGAAGGTTTCTGAATCATCTTGAAGCTTCATTGAATGCTTCAGAAACTCTTAGAGAATTCATGGAAGGTTTCTGAATCATCTCGAAGCTTCATTGAATGCTTCAGAAACTCTTAAAGCATTCATGGAAGGTTTCTGAATCTTTACGAAGCTCCTTTGACAGCTTCGAAAACCTTCCATAATATTTTTTAAAGTTTTTGTAACTTCTTGTGAGTTCATAGTGAGCTCATGGAAAATGTTTTTCATACAAAATCATGCTGACATAGTTTTAAAGACAAATATATTAAGCTATAATTTTGTTCTCTTTAAAACTTTTTGAAAATTTTCTTTAGTTTAAAACGCAAAGAATCTTTTGGTTTGCTTTTGGTTAAATTCTTAAAGATGAACTTGAAAACCATAACAAACTTTCTCCTTTAAGGAACTAAATTTCTTTAACTTATTTTTAAAAAGGTTGTTAAACCTCTTAATGACTATGCAGAAAGCATCAAAACTTTCACAGAAGTAGACAAAACTTTGGTTTTTCTGGTTTCCTACCTTTTTTCTTCTTCTTCGAAACAAGCTTTAAATTCAAATAAACAAGTTACAACCTCACAACATCATCATCATTATTTCGCTCAAAGTTATGGCGCAAAAAGTCTCTCGACACGTTGTTGTACCGTTAAATGTACTTCCGGAATTAAATGAAATATTTAGATGACAATTGGGAGAACGCTTTAATAGAAAATTATTTAAATTCTGCATTATTTCATTTGTTACAATTTTTCCTCTGTACCTCGTGGCTGCACGTTAACGAGCGGACTCAGGTGTGCAGAAAATCAGTACAGCACTCTCGAATAAAGTGCCATGTAACGTTATACGACACACACACACAGGAAAAGTGCATTCATTACGACACCCGAAAGTATTCCAGCGCTCGAGCGGTATTTCGACAGGGACATGCGCAGTTGTTCCGAAATTCAGTTCCTCTCTCGGAACTTCGTCCTGGAATGTTTTTGTTACGAAAATCCCGAAGTCGACACGAAACTCTTTGCCAAAGCAGATTTGTTTTGTTTCTTTTTTCCCTTGTTGTTGTTATTTTTCGTGTATTTTGGCAAAAGTAAGTCGGCGTATAGACGAAGGTACGTACGTACGAGGACGACGCGGCATTTCGAAGACGAAAAACAGAATGATTTCCACTTTCACAAGTCAGTTACGTGGAAAACGTCAAACGTGATAGACGGTTACTCCGAAAATACGGTTTATCGTGATTTTTTCTCTCAAGATTGCAAAAATTATCTGAATCTTGTAATGTGACGGTCGTAAAGTGTTCATAATAAAATATTACAAAAAAAAAATTATTTCTTCCGAAATAAAAAAAAAATTCAACATATCGAAAAAAAATTAAAGAAAAAATAAAAATAAATAATAAAAAGTGAGATAAAAGAAAATTATTGAAAAAAAATAAATAAATATTTATTTATAAAAAATAAAATAAATTATATCATAACATTACAAAAATAAAAATAATAAAACAAAATAATGAGGCAACAAAAAAATAAATATATGAAAAAATGTGATTGTGCCAGATTTTTCGCATCCCCCCATGCAAATCAAAATGTAATGTAATAATAACAAAAATTGCATTGTGTGCACTCTGTTTCACGTGTGATACGGCACGAGAGTATTAAAAAAATTAAAAATGACCGTAATAATAATAAAAATGTGTAGGTATGGAAATACACACAAATAATAATTACAGTTATTGTGCGGTAACGGATACATATGTGAAATGTGATTTTTTTGCACGCTCTCTTGAAAATTTCCACAATGCAAAAAAAAAATAATAATTTGTCATGCCTCGGTTTTAATGTTTTTTTTTTGTAGCCGAAAGGAAATTTTTTTTTATAACACAGTTAATTTAATTTAATCTTATAAAACGCATTTATGTAAAAAAAAAAGTAGCAATATAATTATTGCTTTCAGGACATTCAATTTGTAATCTGCAGAGTATAACAAGAGGATATAATTTTTTTTTTTCGAAAAAAAAAAACCTGCAGTCGTCTGTCTGTGTGCTTAATTAAAATTTATAACGTGTTGCGGAACGAGTACTGTTCCCTTTTTATTTTATTTTTTTTTGTTTTGTTTTTTATACACATCGATGAGTACAGAGCCTCGTTTTTTTGTATATTTTATTATTTTGCAATTAAAAAATTTGTGTCTGTGCTCTTATAGTGTTTTTTCGCATACATGAGTATCAACTGCAGCAGCAAAAAAAAAAACAGTGACAGGATAAAAGTTTAAGCAATATGCGACGAGTAGGATGGAATATATTTAAATTTAAAAAAAAAAAAGTTTCAGTTTTAATATCTTCCGGTTAACATGTTTTGAATCAGCATATCAGTGATTATTCTATTTTTTACTGAAAAAAAATAATAATAAAATGTCAAATAAAATTTAAAAAATATAAATGAAAGTGCGAAAAAGTCCTCCGGGCGAAAAATCATCATATTGCGGATCGATTGAATTTTATTTGAAATGTTTGTTTTGTTTTTGGGAAAGTGATTTATTTAAATTTGTTTTGTGTTTATGGGTCACAGGAGATTTAATTTTATTAAAAATTGTAATGGTAATTCAGGGAGTTATTAAAATTTTTTGTGGTAGTTTAATAAAATTAAATGTTATTCGTTGGAACTACTGTTTTAATTTTTTTTGGAGTTATTCTTATTTATTATTTTTTTAATAATAAAAATCATTAAAAAATATTTTTTTAATAAATAATTTTTTTTTTAATAAATGAGAGAAAGATTTTTAAAAGTTTTTGAAGGTAAATTGTCAATCAATTTTCAAAAACAGGAAAATTTTCGTTATATGTTAAATAAATACAAAATAAAACGATTGATGTGAAATCAAGTCACTTTGAAAATTTTGAATCTTCATGAATATTTAGAAATTTATGAGATATAGAAATATGATGAGTTGATTGAATTGATAGACGTGAGTGTTTGTTACATGTTTACAGAAATTGTTAAATTTAGTCAGTTTGTATTTAAAGTTATTCTTAATATTTATTATTAAAAAGAATAATCAAAAGTTTTTAATTCAAAATTAATTTAAATTAAAAAAAAATAAATTCAAAAAAAAATATCAAAAATAAATTTAAAAAAATTTAAAGAAAAATTAAAAATAAAAATTCAAAAAAATAAAAATAAATAAATTCAAAATTTAAATAAAATTAATTTTTTTTCTTCGTATCTTAAGAAAATTATTAAATTTTGAAACTGAATTAAATTTATTTAGTAAAAAGGATCATGCATGAATTAAAAAAAAAGCTGTAAAACAATCGGTAATGGGATTAAATTGTAACTTTTGGGAGAGAAACATTTTTTTTCAGCTTTGAAATTAAAATCCAGCGCCTTTTACAATTTTTTAGAAATGAGACGATTTTTGCCCTGTTAAAAAATTGTTGAAAGAATCCAGATTTGATTTTTTTTTGTGTTATGGAAATTGTTCTTAACATTTTCAACTTTAAATTGATATATAGCTTATTGCATTTGTACTAAAAAAAAATAAAATAGTGAAAAAGAGCATAAAATGATCATTTGAGGCCCTAAATCATTTAATGACGCTTTAACATTGAAAATATAATTTTTTTTTTCAAAAATCCAAATTGAAATTTGGCTCTTCTCCCTAAAGCTTCATTTTAAGACCATTTTCGATTTTGCAGCTTAATTTTTAAAAATTTATATTTGAATCCTATTAATAACAGTTATTGTTCAATGATACTTTGAATATGAAAAATTTATGAAAATGTGAAATTTCTCATTTTTTACCTTTTTTTTTGGAGTTTGGAAAGAAAATGTATAGTAAAAAATTATCAGTTCTAGCAAAAGAAACAATTTTAAAAATTTCACCCAACCATATTTTTTTTTGGATCTCAAAAAAATTTGAAGACTCCAGACGATTTTTTTCTGTAGGATTGTTTGTCTTCTCAACTAAAAAATTTTTTAATACCTTTTTTTTATACCTCAAAAAAAAAAATTAAAAATGTAAAACTTCACCTCTTGCGTGTTATATCATGAGAATTTTTTTAAATCAAACCTCGGTCAAATTTAAAGTAGTTCAAAGTCTAACAAAAATCTTCATGAGGTTTTTAAGTTCAAGAACTTTCGAAGATTCGAAAATTTTTTGAATGTTTTTTGGTAAGAGTTAAAATTTTTTGAGCTCATATAAGTTTTTTATTAAAAAATTGATGGATATAAAAAAAATTATTTTAAAATTGAACGTTTTCTTTGTAATAATTATTTGCCTTGTAAAGAAAACTAAAGCTTTCATTATAATTTAAAAATTTATGACCATCCAACAAAACACGAAAAATTTCAAAATCTTCCTTAAACTTACCAAAATCGAATATTTTACGATTTACATAATTCATAAAGATATTCTTCCACGCTCATCCAAAAAGCATTAAATATCCACAAAAAATCAAATTAAATGCCTTGTCCTCAAAAACAACACACGCCAAAAAACATGCAAAACACTCCAATAAAAAAAATTCGCATTATTTTCCAGACTGACACTTACGGTCGAAAAAATAAAATAAAAATAAAAAAATGATGGAAACAATTTTATCCTTTTTTTTCTTGCTGTTTTTTTCACACACACGCTCGCAAAAAGAAATAAACCATCACAAAAAAAAATGTAAATAAATACGAGGCCAATTACAACCCATATCATATTTACCTACTACTCTCTCTTCTTCGGTTCCTTGCCTCTGTCTGTTTCTCTTTTGTCGTGTAAATAACACACAATAAAAAAAAACGAAAGAAATTCTAACATAAATTTTTGATGTTTAAATGAGGGTAGGTAGTGAACGAACGCTAAAGCAACGTTAATCCGTAAATTATTAAGAAGGTCGACCTTTGCAATTACAAAGGAAGGAAGAAAAAAGAAATGAATGATGATATCATGACGATGACGCGTCATCATTACTTGTTACATTATCTTAACAGAAACATCAAAATATGTCGGTAAACAAGAAAAAAAATTAATAAGAATTATGTTGAAAAAAAAACCAGAAAAGAGAACGGAAGTCAGCCTTCATAAGCAACCGGAATTATCGTTTTCATTTTTTTTTCGTTTTTTATGTAAAAAAAAAATAGAAAACGAGGGAGAAAAATAATTCTAGAGCTTTATACTTGGATTGAAATCTTTTACTTTGCTTTAGAGATAAATCTTAGTTAAACTTGATTTTTTATATTTTTCCTTCAAAGCTTCAAAGTTGACCTCAATTAAAATTTTCCATCCCAGGAAAAATTTTTTATCAGTTTTTTCTGATGCAAAAAACTTCAAAAGTTTGCAAAAAAAAGTTATTTATTGATAAAAAAAAAGTCTTAGAATTTAATAAAAACCTCTCTTTCAATATTCTGTTTATTTTATGTTAATGATGAATTATTTATGGGAAAATGTTGTACACTTTTTATCATCTCCACAGAATCTATTATGGCGAATCAAATGCATAAAGTTCTCCTCTTCATTCAAAATTCATATGGCGTTCTATTCATTTTTGTTCTATAAAAAGCAATTATTTTCCATCATCCCCAACATCAGCATCAAACCGTAGTTTTTCCACACAAAATAGGAAAAAGCGAGAGAAAAAACACTTTTTAATAGAAAATAATGGATTTTTTCGTGCACACCTCTTGCAATATGCCGCTATACGAGACACTTCCTCGTACAATTTTTTAAGGCATATAAATTTATCGCATGTAAATGACTGCAAAAAAAAATTAAATTGTAAATTGTTTTTGTAACACTCCCAACTTCTACTAGAGCGGAGCTAGTAAGGAGGAGCAGCACACAAATTACCTGGAAATTGAGGTGTTTTGACGTTGTGTCGTGAACATAGCTTTTTTTGCTACATGCATACATGAAATAATTATGAAAATATGTAATAAGAGTAATTATAACGAAAAAAAAAAGTTGCGCCATTGTTCGAAAAATTGTTAGGGAAAAGTATTTGCGATGCACTTCGGCGATGTGATCGGAAAATAGTTTGTAACATGAGAAAATTCACATAACACAATATATGATATTGGAATTTTTGGTGGTTTTGTTGTATGCAGAAAAGTTCGAGATGGAATTTCAGCGCGAGGAATTTTTAATTAATAAGGTTGCGAAAGCAGCTTTTGGGTGTCATGCGATGATGAGGAAAAGTTGATGGAAGGAAATAGTTGAGTAAAGTGGATTTTTTTTCTTAAATTGTTTCTTGGTAATATGAAACTTTTTAAGCTTTATGTAGTTTTTTTAGCAGTTAATGCATTTTTTAAGTTTTGAAGCATTGATGAAGTATTTGAATAATTTAAAAAAAAAATATGAAAGTTTTAGCTAAAAAAGAGTACTTTTTTTAAAAGAAAGCTTAATTATTTAAAAACTATTTTAACTATTTAAAAAAATTATTACCGTTATTAATTAAGAAATTTTGAATTAACTCAAAGGCGGAGTTGATAAAAAGTTACAAATAAAAACTTTTTTAAAAAATCGGTAGCTCGATATGGTTAAGCCATTATTTGTAGATTTCTTAAATAATTCAAAAGTTCTCCTAAAAATGTTAATGGGTTTTAAAACTTATTAATTAATTTAAAAATAAAAGGAACAAGAAATCTCATCTCAATTGGCCATCACTGATATTCGACAATTTTACACTTAAAAATTGTTCAGGTTTGTTTTTAAAAATACGAAGTTTTTTACATATTCAAAAAATTTTAAAATTAATTAAATCTAGTTTGACACTTTAGGTTTTAATTTGTTTGATGAGCATTTATGGCTTCACAAAATTAAAACCTTATTTAGTTCAAAATTTCTTAAAATATTGAATTGCGAGTTTTGAAATTTCTCTTAAATTTCAAAGACCGAAATTCAAAAATATTTTTTTTGTTGAAAAGCTTGAAGCCTTGTTTCATAGCACGATTTTGTACATTATTCTTTGTTTGACACTTAGTAAATTCGTTTGATGGAGTATTTCGCTTATTCTGCTATCCTACGTGAATTTTAAATTTACTTACTTACTTCTTCTTACTTGGTTGACACTACAATCATGTCTTGGCCATGGTCATTCCATTTGGATCTGTTTTGTGCCACTGTCTGCTAGTTGTTAATGTTCACCACCCTTAGATCAGCTTGAAAGCAATCGATCCATATTACTTTGGGTCGCTCAAAACCTCAATGACCTTCAAGATCCCGAGCGACACTGTTCCTGGGTCAATTCGTGCTAAATGACCGACCCATCGAAATCTGTTGACTTTTACTTGTGCCACTATGTTCGGCTCCCCATACTCTCGCTCTAATTCGAAGTTGTATCTACGTCTCCATCCCCCTTCATCCCACTTAGCTTCGGTATTAGTTTACTTAGTTACTTACTTAATCTACGACTTTGTATTTTCAAATGACTCAGGCTCATTGTTTTTGCTTGTTCTGAAATTGATTTGAATTTTTACGCTTATTATTATTTTTAATCTAAGGAATTTAAAAATTAATTAAAATAACTTAAATAAAAATTTTTAGTTTTTTTTTTCAATTTGACAAAACTTACCTGAAAGTATGAAATGGATATTATTTCAAAGAAAATTAAGTTTTAAACTAATTTGCAATTTTCTAAATTTTTAATAATTTTTTTTTATATTTTTTTCAACTTTTTATAACCAAAAACTTACTCAAAGTGAATACTAAAAAAATACAAAAAGCCACAGAAAAATTCGTGAAGCTGAGTTTGAGCTTTTGCGTTAGAAATTGATTTGATTTTTTTACCTGATTTGTAATATTTTAAACGTAAGAATATAAAAATAAAATGTTGAATAAAAATTAATTAAACTACATTTAAAAAATTACCTTATTAAATTAAAATAAATTAAATAAAAATTTATAGAATTTTTTCAATTTGAAAAAAACTTTCAAAGTATGAAATGGATATTATTTCAAAGAAAATTGATTTTTAAACTCATTTGCAATTTTCTAAATTTTTAAATGATTTTTTTATATTTTTATTTTTTTCTTTTTTTTTACACGTAAACTTTTAATTAAATTTTTAAGCTGAGTTTAAGTTAATGCATTATAAAGTTTGTATGGATTTTAAAGTTCTGAACTTACCTGACCTTATTTTTCGCAATTCCTTCAGGCTTAGTAATTTTTTATCGACGTTAGAATGAGTCTGTTTGCTATATTTTACTCTTAGTCCTTCTTGAAACTTACTTAGAATTTGATCTGAAAACAAAAAAAAATCTTATTGGCATCGCGACGAAGATTTGTTGTACAAAAACTTAAAAAATCACTTTAAAATCCTGAAAAATCCAGCAACCAAATGGAAACGCCTTGCCTCTTGCTGCAAAAATTGAATTACAAATTTGTTTGTTTTCTGTTCTGTTTGCGTGTGTTTCGTTTCAATTAGTCCAATTTCCCTTATTAATCTCCAATGTAAATGTTTATAAACACAATTTTGCCTGCTCGAACGACACAATATAATAAAGATAATAGAAAATCCGAAGGAGAAAGAAAAAACGGTAAAAATTCCCTTTGGCATGCTTTCCATTTAGCAGAGCGACGGACCAAACTAAATGCAGTAATGAAATGCATCCATTTATTTAGTCCCATTTTCTGTTTCTTTCATCTCTTCTTCTATTATACAATTTTTTTTTGTTTTGTTTCTCATTTAATTTCATCCACTTCTTCGGAGCATTTTCATTTTGTTTGCCTCGTTATTGTATTATTATTATATAATAACAGGCAGCAGGAGAGGTCGTCATCGTATGTCGTTTATGATGCTTAAATTGTAGCTTTATTAAACAAATAATGTTACGTCGTGGTTCTTCCGCTGCTGCTGCTCCTGTCGTTGCGACAACCAAAACAACACTAAACACGTGCTTTGTGCAGCGCGAAAGGCAGGGTCGGAAATTCTTTGAGTTAAAAAAAAATCAAAAATATTTTAAAATTTAATTGACTTTTGGTTTTGAAATTAAATGTAAAAATTATAAAATTTCTTAAGTCGAAGTTTTAAGTTAATTAAGTCAAAATTAAAAATTTATTTTTATCAAAAAAAAAATAGATAATAATTTTTCATAGATTTTTTTTGCCTTAGCTTCTAAGGTAAAATTGCTTAAAAAATATTTTTTATGAAAAATTTTTTTTTTTTTTTTTTTTTTTGAAAAAATTAAGTTTTTAATTTTGACTTAAAACTGACTTAAAACTTAAAAAAAAATCAACTTAATTTTGAATTATTTTTTTTTTTTTAGTTTTCTTTTGACTTAAAATATTTCCGAACCTGGCTAAAAGCCGTATATTAAATTGGCTCATTAGAAATAAAATTATGCTAATTTATTTAAAGATTTGCTGTGTTTTTTCCCTCTTACAATTTAATTTTTTTGTCGCGCTCCTTTTTTCCGCTCCTTCGTGAGACAACGAAAAATTGATTTTTTTTTCGTTCAGTTTCTAAGCAATTCACACACACAAGTCAAGGACATTTCACGAAGCGAAGAAAAAAAATTGTTAGTTGCCAAAGGCATTATTTTACAATGTTTTACATAAATAATTGTATGCTTGCTCCTTTGTTAATCATTTCCCAAGAATTTTACGGCAAAAAAAGAAAATGTTTATTTGAACAAAAAAAAAAAAGTTTAAGAAAAAACAAACATCCATCCATCGTCGATCCCATTAAAAATTACACACAGTAGGTAACAGTCGAGTTTATATTTGTTGTAACTTCCAATTATCTTAATTGTCTTGAAAAACAAAAAAAAATCTTCTTCTTCTTCGTTTTCTTCGTAACTCGTTTCTCTCTGGATTTCATGCGAAACGAAATGCGGGCGCGCAAAGTGAGGTTGTTGAAAAGCATCAATAAACATACAATTTACAATATAAATAAAGATAAAGTGAACAGTTTAATGTTTGTTTCGCGGCTTAACGTTCATTTGCGAAGCGGTTTGAATGGGAAATCACTCAAATTTTTCGGGGAATTTCCGTGCTGCGTGCAGGAGTTGAGTTGAATTGACAGTGACGAGTAATTTTTGTGATGGAATCGTAATTAAATCATGTTTTTTTTTTAAAGAAAAGATTGTGAAGTTTTTGAGATTTTTGTATGAAATTTTTCAATGCAGTTAAATAATTTTATAAAAAAGTTAGAAAAATTAAAATTTTGTTTAAAAACGTATTGGGTTTAATTTATTTTTAACAAAATTTATGTTTCAAGGCCAGGATATAGAAAAGTTTTGTTTTTTACGTAATAAACAAGATAAAAGCCGAGTGGGAGAAATTAAATATAAGATTTTTGTTTTTATTATTATTATTGATTTTTATAGACCTTGAAATAGAGTAAACTTGAGATATTCTTAGAAAATTGTCTAAAATTAGTTAAAAAACGAAAAAATTGGGATTATAAAATATTTTTAGTTCAGTTATTTATTAAAAAAAAATTTTTTTCAAAAGTAAATTAAAAAAAAAATATTTTTACTAAACAATTTTTTTTTAAATTAAATATTATTTTTAATTAATTAGTATTTTTCATTAAAATTTTTCAATTAATTAAATTAAATTACTAATTAAATTAATTAAATATATTAAATTATTTAAATTTAAATTAATTAATTTAATTATTTTATTCATTAAAATAACTATTTTTTATCTTATAAATTATTTTAAAATTAAATAAAATTGTCTAAAATTAGTAAAAAAAAAACGAAAAAATTGGGATTATAAAATATATTTACTTAAGTTAGTTATTTATAAAAAATAAAATTTTTAAAAAAATATTATTTTAAATTAATTACTTTTTTTTATTAATTTTTTATTAATAATTAAATTTATTAAATTAATTTTTTTATTTAATTAAATACAAAAAAAAATATTATTTATTATTTTAAAATTAAATTTAAAATTAAAATTAAATTTAAAAAAATCATAAAATAAAATTTAAAAAAATATAAATAAAAATTCAGTAATTTTTTTAATTTTTAATTAATTTTAATTAAAAAAAAATTAAATTAAAAAATTAAATTTTAATTTTGTAATTAATTTGATTAAATTATAATAATTAAATTTAAATTATTTATTCAATTAAAATAAATTAAATAATTATTTTTTATTTTATTAATTATAAAAATAAAATAAATAAATTATTAATTTTTTTTTAAATTTAAATTTTAATTTTATTTTATTTGAACAGATGGAAATTTATTTAATTTTTTTTAAATATATTTTACCTACAATCAAACTTAAATAAATTATTTATTTATTTTTGTGTAAAGATTCATTTAAAAAAAATCAAAATTAAATCTCAAACCAAAAATTGTTAAAATTAATTAAATACCTACTTTTATAAATCAAAATAAAAGAGATGAAACCGTTTGCCTAAGGAAAATTTTAATTAATGTTATTTCGAATAAATTTCACTTCATGGAAGTGTCAAGTACAACATATTTCAATCGAAATTCTGCCACTTTATAAAATATCATGTTTTATTTTTAAAAAATAAATATTTTTAAAGAAAAATTCAAGAGAGACAAGAAAAAATCACATCACACATCCTCAACACGAAAGAAAAAAAATCCATCAATTCTTAACAATTTATCCTTATTTTTCAGATTTCATCCTCAATCATGTCTCAATAATCGATGAATTAAGTTGCGAGCAAACAAAATAAATTAAAAAGCACTTTAAAAGATTCCTAGAAGAAAAAAAAAGTTACACAAAAAAAGGGAAAAAAAGAGTGTGAAATGTAAATAAATCGTTTAAAGAGCAAGAAAAGAAGAAAAAAAAGAAAAATTAATGATATCATTATACAACATGAGTAAACGTTTGCTACTTCTTTTATTCTCACTATGAAAAAATAACACTCACACACACACACGAACACCTAACGCACACACAGACACACACTCAATCTTGCTTTTAACAACAAAGCACAAAAAAGAGACCTTTGTTACATGATTTCTCATTCAAACATTTTGAAGAAAAAAAAACATCCCAAACTCTGACAATTTAAAAGAAAAAAGAAAACAAGTGAGAAAAAAAAGTATCTGTGAAATATTTATGTTCAAACGAAGAAAGAAGAAAAATAATACGACGGAAAAGCAAAGGAAATGCTTTTATCCTTTTTTGCTCCATTCTGTCTTCGTGCACGAAGAATAACGCCAAAGATGATGAAGAAGAAGGCGAACACAAAGGCTTTCTTTTTTTGAGTGAACAACACACACACACACGTCAAGCGTTGATCCTTTAAATAGTGTCTATCACGACGGAAAAGCTCTTTTTTTTTGCAAAAAAGAAAAAAAAGTGAAATGTGAGAAAAAAAAATGTTTCTAACAAGAAATACTAAACTTCCGGAAATTGACAACAACAAAAAATAAAAAAAAATTGCAATTACCTGAAGCGAACACAAATTTAACAAAAAAAAGTGTGTAAAAGCCATTAATTTGCAGTAATTATCGCACGACCAACAAAAATATAAAAGAAAAGTTTGCACCAGTAAAACAGGAAAACCATTAAGGAAACATAATGCTATTCAATCGCTTCCATCAAAACAACACAAAATACGACAGACATGTAACACGATCGTCAACAACTTTACTAATTACAAGAGTATCCTTTTTATTACTACTTTTACAACTGCAAAGTACGTACCTGCTGCTAACGAATGCTCAAGCCGACTTTGGCGGCGAGGAAGGCGAAGATGACTTTGGTGAGTTTTAATTTTAATTTTTTTTCCGTAAATTAATATTTCTATGCGGAATTAATTAGAGTAGGTACCGGACTTTTTTAATTATTACTTTTGAACAAAAAAAAATAAAAAATTCTGCTTTTCTGATGGAATAAAAATTAATTTCAAGACTTACCTACTACTGGAACGGAACTATGCGAATGGAGTATTAATTAGAGACGTTTGTTTGATTTCTCACAACTTTATCGTTTGAAGCGTTTCAAAATGTGAATTTTATGTGATAGTGAGATTAAAAGTTTTTGCGTAATGAAATTTGTTTTAGATGATGGAGAATTAGGAAGCCTTAATAGTTGATTAATTGGAAAAAGATAAGCTTTAGTGGGAGTTTTTCCTGGTAAATTATTTCGGTTGATTCGTTTGAGGCGTTCTCTAACGGATTTTGTTTTTCGATTTATTATAATGAAAAAAAAGAGAACTCTTTCAAATAAATTTTTTTTTTCGAGTTTTTGATCATTAGTTTGTTTTTGTATTGTTAATAAATTAACGAAAAGTTTAAAAAAAATCTTGTAAATAATAGAAAAAAATATGTTCTTAATAATTTTGTTACAATTTTTATCAATTTCAAATTATTTTGGACATTTTAAAAAAATCTTGATAAATTACTCAATACTAATTACACTGAAAATTCTATCATAGGGCATATAAATATTCAGAAATCTACACATTTTTCAATGAAAATTTGTACAAAATGAGAGATTTTTAAATATTTTTGATGATTAAGCTAAATTTTAAAAATTATGATCAGAAATTATTCAAAAATATTGAAATTCTTTTTAAATAAAATTTATTGAGAAAATTTAAAATGATAGATTTATATGAATTTCAAAATTTTTTTAATTAAGGAAGAAATTAATTGTCATATTTTAGACAATTTGAAACTTTTTTCTATTGAAAGTAGTTCAAATAAACCCATAGAACTCCATAGAAAATCGAAAAATTCAAAAAATTTTTAAAACTGAAATTTTTTTTGAACATTTAATTTGAGTTATGAAAAAAAAAAATCAATTTCAAATTATTTTGGACATTTTAAAAAAATCTTCATAAATTACTCAATACTAATTATTTTTTTTCCGAAACTATGTCAAGAAAATTACAAATTAAAGATTTGAAGCTTGAGTCACAGAAAGCTCGAGCTTTTGAACGTACTTGTAAATTTTACTTAGGACCAGTTTTGTATAAAGGTGTCAAAATATTCAATGAAATGTCAAGGCTGTACAAAACTAACTGTGATAATATAAATGAATTCAAGAAAAAGGTCCTAAAAACATGAAAGATGCAATTAAAGAATATATTTGAATAGTTCGACTTTATAAAAAGTTTAATACTTTAGGAGTAGGACTTTTATAAAAGAATTTTAACCGAATTTGAGAAAAAAGTCATAAATTCAATTTTCATGAACTGCTAGGTACATCAAACTATATGTAGTGACTGAGGTCTCAAACTTTATTATGCACTTTCAATAACTAATCTAAGAAACCTGAATGAATCTTGTCATTACTTAATTGTCTTCGATATGTGAAAATGTAATTTAGTCTTCGTCCTAACTTCAATTAAATAATATCTAAATAAATAGATTTAAGAAACATAAAAAATACTCATTATTTCATTGCATGTTATATATATAACAATACTCCTGGTTAGTTCGAAAATCCAAATATTTTTTACAGCTTCGAGATCTTGGTCGGAATAAGCACCTTTGTAAGACTATCTGCCAATTGAATTTTCGTAAATATTTACAAAATCTATTTTTACTTGTTCCGTTAAGATTACATCTTGAACGAAATTATGTCGAACGTCAATATGCTTTGTGCGATTACTAAATCCGTTTGAATTGGCATTAACGATAGCGCTTTGGTCATCAACTTTTATTGTAATTTGATTTTGATCCTTGAATTCCTTATTGAGTTTGAATTTAAATAACCACAACTTCAGTGAAGCGAAAATATTTTTTTTAATCAGCTGAAGAATGGTTCTCATAGCCTTGTTTACAGATTTTTATATTGTTCTCAAGTCTTCGTCATTCATTAGCATCAGTATTGTACTACAGTAGTCAATGTGAGACCAATTTTTTTACTTACCAACTAACTCCATCTTCACTTGTCCTCCATCCTTCATAAGCTCTTTATAAAGTTTTCATCACAGTTGCTCTAAATTCATAATTAATTCCTTCTTTAACAATTCATTAAGCTTCCTAAAAAATAAAAATATAAAAATTTTTAATCCTCATATACTTGCCTCTATCGAAGTCAAATCCTCTTTTCTACCGCTTATCCACAACTACGTTCCTTTTTTCACTAATGATCCTTCTGTTTTCTTCTCCATCCATTCTCTGCAGCAGCACATTGCATTTGATCCCCTCGTACAATATACTCGCCACTTACGGACAATAACATTTTTCGTCTTTATTGTTATTTGAAACACATGTTCACCTCATATCCATTCATGATTTATTTATATCGACTTGTTTCTTCTCTGCTTGCGTTGTGCAACAATTTTACATGACTGGACACAAACAATTTTAGATTTTGATCATTTCATATGGCAAATAATAATTCAAGTAAACTCCATAAATATGAAAAGTCCCTGGCTTGGCAACGGGCAGCTGTATGTGTGATCAAAAGATTAAGTTAATAGCATATGGAGCCAGATATGAATACAGAAGCAAATGGTAAATCTTATCGGACGAGTGCATCGAGTTTTTCATTCAAAAAAGTCCTGTATGTGGAAATGGTTGTAATAATGGACAAAATACTCGGCATGCCATGTGTTTCATCGAGACGAGGAGAGTACATTAGTAGTAGCATTAATTTAGTCTTCTTGTTTGTGAAATTCAGATACATTACCATTGTTGTTGTTGTTGTTTTTGTGCCATATATATATTTCTTGTCTCTCGGAACAAAGACATGAAATATTATACGTATCCTTAGCTGCGAAAGCCCACTTCATAAATCCTCTGTTGTGACTGTAAATGTGCACACATGACGACGAAACGACACATAATTCGAAGGTCTTTTCTTCCCTTTTTTAAAGGTACGAATAAAACATAAATTTTGCTGGTAATACAATACGTCTTTCTGATGACTTGTGTGCGTATATGGCTTTCGTATTATGAAAGGTGATACATGTGTTTCTTTGTGTTGCCATATTTTCATACCCAGTGGGATGAAAAGTTGGGGTTTTAAGTGGTTTGAACTAAAAATAAGGCCCTTTAATTACTAACTTCTGAAATATTCAAATTGACTCCTGAAGGATTCAAGTTGACCCCTGAAGAATTCAAATTGACCCCCGAAGGAATCAAGTTGACCCCTGAAGAATTCAAATTGACCCCCGAAGGAATCAAGTTGACCCTTGAAGGATTCAAGTTGACCCCTGAACAATTCAAAACGACCCTTGAAGGAATCAAGTTGACCTCTGAAGGAATCAATTTGACCCATGATGAAATCAAATTGACTCCTGAAGGATTCAAAACGACCCTTGAATGAATCAAGTTGACCTCTAAAAGAATCAATTTGACCCATGATGAAATTAAATTGACCCATGATGATTCAAAACGACCCTTGAAGGAATCAAGTTGACCTCTGAAGGAATCAAGTTGACCTCTAAATGATTCAAAACGACCCTTGAAGGATTCAAGTTGAACCCTGAAGGAATCAAGTTGACCCCTAAAGTAATCAAATTAACCCCTTAAGGATTCAAGTTGACCCCTGAAGGAATCAAGTTGACCCCTAAAGTAATCAAATTAACCCCTGAAGGATTCAAGTTGACCCCTGAAGGAATCAAGTTGACCCTTGAAGGAATCAATTTGACCCCTGGTGAAATCAAATTGACTCCTGAAGGAATCAAATTGACCCCTGAAGGAATCAAATTGACCCTTGAAGAATTCAAATTGACCCCTAAAGAAAAAAATGACTTCTAATAGAAATCAATTGACCCCTTAATTTAGTTTTCTAGTTTTTTAATGAACCAATTTGTTCCATTTGATTCCCTTTGGACCTTAACCTCCATAAAAAAGTTGACCCCCATTTCTTCCCACTGGGTAAGTAAAGGACTTAAAGTGTACTATGAGTCATTTTTTTTCCTTTTCATAAAGGCACTTTGAAAGACTCGAGATAATAATGAAAAATAAAGCAGGAGCTTACAAATAAACAGAAAAAAAAGAGAGAGAAAACAATACTCTTGTCGCTTAGAAAAATCTAAATTACTCTGGTTGAAGTCAGTGTTTTATCATTTATTTACCTTCATATTTTCTTTTATATTTATTTCCGTCTCTTCTTTATTTGTCGCATTTTCCATAAAGGAAAGAAATATGAGACATTAGTCCATTTGCGCTTGCCATTGTATTCGCAGTAAAAAAAATGTTTAAACGAAAGGTATTCAGAGAAAAAAAAGTGAATAAATTGTAGGAAATAAGCACTCACGAGCGTGGTTGTCATTATATAGAGAGATAAAGCGTTTTCTATGATAAATTTTCGTGTTTTCTTTCTTTTACATTTTTTTGATAAAAACAGGACTGTTATGAATTTAATCTGTCATTTATATCGTTCGACCTGACTTATGATGCTATCAGAGGGGAGATCAAAAACACCTTGAAGATGCTTTTTTTCTGTTTGTTTGTTTGTATCGTTGGCATTTGATGACACAAAGGGAAAATTGTCGTTTGTTCTGATTGTTTTGATGGTTCTGAGACATTTAAAGAAATGTAAGAACATCAGTCATTCTTTTATTCCGGGAAAAACAGAGGGAATATGAGATCTAGATGGATGAGTAAATGGGCGAATATTAAAGAGAACACTTGAAGAGAAATATTTTCTCTGGTTTAGTTTTATATGAAAATCATATCAAGACCAATATTTCGTTTCGTGAAGAAAAACTTTTTGATTACTGAAATTTAAGTAGTCCCAATGCACATTCATAAATTTTTGCCCAATTCACATTCTAAAATGTCTTCTCAATGCATAATCTAAAATTTTACCCCAATTCTATTGTGAAATTTCGCCCCAATGGACAATCTGAAATTTTGCCCTAATGAACATTTGTATATTTGGGCCCAATGCACATTCTAAAAATTTGCCCCAATGCATATTCTGAAATCTTACCCCAATTTAAACTGAAATTTTGGTCCAGTGGTCAATCTGAAATTTAGACTCAATGCGCATTCGTAAATTTTGACCCAACGTACATTCTGAAAGTCGCCCCAATGCACATTCCAAAAAATTTTCCCAATACATATTCTTAAATTTAGAGAAAATTGTAAAAAAAAAATAAAATAATTTTCAAGCTACCTCATAAAATTTACTTACCAAGACCAAAAATTAAAATGTTTCAGTAAATGTCTGAAAATTAAAAAAAAAATCACCAAAACTACACTTAAATCTCTTTAAAAGTCGTTTTAACGATGTTTATGTCATTTTTGCTTGTTCTGTTATTTTTTGTTCTTTTCATAAAAAACCTCCACGATAAAAAAAAATTGATATACGTAGAACAAAAAAAAAATTAAGGATAATACGCAGAATAAAAAGAAGCAAAATGTACATTTCCCAAAAAAATCCCGAAAAAAATATAATAAAAAACAAAAGTATGTGCAAACAAAATAAAGTACAATATTAATAAAAAAAAAAAAAAAATAATCCAAAGTTTTATATTTTTTTTTTCTTTGTATTTGTTCAGCACACAATTCTACCTCCGGTGGATTTATTTGGATTACGTTCACAAGAAGGTCGAATGTACATTTGCCGTCTTTCCAAGTATCACGAGACGAGACATTAACAAACCAACGGCAATTAAATGACCTTTCAGAAGAAATTTACGTTCGACCACTTGAGTCGCTCATAATTCACTTGATTAAATGTCGCTCCCGTCCGTAGATTGAGTTGTAATTTAAATAATGAAATATCCATTTAACTCCGTGTCTCAAGTAGGTACGGACTTTGTCTTTTCCAATCAACATCACATCGACAAATTATATTTTGGAACAATTTTTTTTGTGTACCTTTTATTATTACATTATCCATTTATTTATTTTCTTTACCTCCGTCCGACGACGAAGCGAATGTTGATGAAGGCACAAAAACGGACCCTCCACCAAAATTATTTATTGAGTTTAATGAATCAAATAAGTACACACTTTATTTAATGTCAATCAAGAATCAAGTCTATTTTCTTCGTACGTACCTCGAAATGTTTACATAGCACAAGAAAGCACACGAAAAAAATAACAAGAACGTGAACCGAAAACTTTTTGCAAAATCATTGTCGACCGTCAATAATTTCCATTGAAATGTTCCGTTTCGTGTGTGTGTGTGTGTGTGTGTGTGTTTGTAACATTTCCAAAAAAAGCAAAATTAGTCTTGAGGATATTGTAAATTTGTAAAATCAATCATTTTCTCAGCTGCGCTGTGTTTGAAGGTGATTGAAAATTAGTATGGAAGACAGTTGATGTTCCCTCGAAATTTTGTTTGATGGATAGCGTGTAGCTACGTGCCATCGAGATACAAAATTTAAGATATAGAAAATTTATGAAAATTGGTGAAGAATTAAAAAACTTGATCGCTTTTTGATTTTTTTAAAATTTTTTTAGAACTAATTAAATTTTTTTTCCATTAAAAAAAATTTAACGAAGAAAAATTTTTTTTGTTAATTCTAAAAAATTTTGAAAAAAAAATCAAAATAAATTCTATAAAAAGCGATTAAGTTTTTTTTAATTCTTCTTAAATTTTCTAATTTAATTTAATTAATGAATATTTTAAAAAATAATTTGATAAAAAATAAATAAAAAGAATGACAAATTATAATTAAATAAATAATTATTTAAAAAAAAATTATTTTAGAAATTAATACAAATTATTTTTTAAATTTACGAAATTTTTCAAAAAAAAAAAAAAATTTATTAAATTTAATTCTAAATTTTTTTTCAAAAATTTCATTTTTTTTTGTTTCTCAAAAGAATTTTTTAATACAAAATTTAAACTTTTTATGAATATTTAAAAATTTTTAATATTTGGACAAAATTATTGACAAATGCCAAAGATTTATTTAAATTTCTTTCATAAAGAAACTTACGCAATTTTGTTCAAAATTAAAAGAAAATTATCTAAAAATGTATTATTTTTAATTTTTGGATTAAGTAAAGAATTCAAATTTGCATAAAACTAAATGACATAAAAAACAAAAAGAAATTTTTTTTCATTAATTAAAATAAATAAATACTGTCAAAATAATAACAGGTGTCAAATTTTTAATTAAATTTAATTATATAAACCAATTTTTTTTAAAACTTAATTAATTTAATTTTTGGCTTAAATCTTTTATATAAAAAAAAACAATATTTGAACAAATCTTCAAAAAATATTCTTAAAATAATTTGATTAAATTTAAAATAATTATTAAAATTAAATTTAAAAAATTATTAATTAATAATTAAAATGATAAAAATATTTTAAAATTTTAAAAATGTGGCAGACTGAATATAAAATTCAATAAAAACAATTTTTTAACAACGTACCTTTTGAAATGTGGAACAAAATTGATAATCTATTCGTCATTGATTTTTTTTATTTCTGTAAAGAGCCAACGATTCTTCAAAAAAAAAATGTTTTTGTTAAATTTTAAGTAAAAAATTTCCTGTTTTGTAGATTTTTGTTCACATTTGCATATAAAACTGTATCCGTTAGCAAAAAAGCTGCATGTACGCTAAAAATATATTTTTTATTGTGCGCCAAAAAAAAAAATAAAAATGATAAAATTCACTTAATTTCTTGGTGTGACGGCGGCGTGGCGATGGTGATGGCGTGGAGGTTGTTATTAACATATTTTATAAAATTTTATCGTCTTTTTTTTTACCTTTTTTGCTTTATTTTTTCTGCGTTTGTGTAAGTAAATTTACCTTAGAGTGTACTCTGTTGCTGCTGTTACACAACCAACAAACACGACCGACTAATGAAAGCGCCTCGAACTGTACGAGAGAATTTTCTGCTTCTAGCACCTCGTCAAAAAATAATAATAATTTTACAGTTCGTGTATTCGTTCAACGACGAAGAAGCAGAAGCTTTGCAAGAAATACAGAAAAATTGATTCTTTTTTCGTCGGTGCCGCGCGTTTTCGTTTCACATGCCACACACGAGTATGTGCTTAATTTAAAATGCTGAGGCAACGTAACCACCTCGCAAATAATGAATCAGAACACGAAATGTATTTCTTTTGGCTTGATTTTGCTCGCTGTTCCATGATGAGCAAACAGTGCCTGCCTGCCTGCCGCTCGCTTTCTGACATAATTAGCGTTCATGCATGTGTTAAAAGATAAATACAAAGAAATTTTCTCCTCCTCCGTAGCTGTGGCTCCTCATCATCATCGACAACGTTTTCTTCCCGGAAAATAATCAGCCGAAAAATAAAAGGAAAGGAAAAAAATGATGAAGCACGAATGAGTCAAAGCCGAGTCTGTGTGTTACTGATTTAATTATCAGTGTTTGCACTTTACTTTGGTTCGTGCTTATGGCAAAGATTTTTTTCGTCGTCGTGGATGTTCAAGAAATTGTAAGAATTTAATGAAAAATGTTGGAAAAATTTTAAAATGTCAACTGGGGAAAAATGTGAAAATTTTTAAATTGAACTTCAATTAAAGTTTTTAGTGTAAAAATATTTTTTAAAAAATTATTTGAGAAGATTTCAGGAAAATTTTCACGTTTTTTAAAAAATAAATAAAATTCAAAATTTGACCCTAATGCACATTCAGAAAAAAATAAATATAAAAAATGGCAAATTATTTTCAAATTTTGACCCTAATGCACATTCAGAAAAAATTAATTTAAATAAATGGCAAATTATTTTCAAAAATTGACCCTAATGCACATTCAGAAACATTAAATTAAATAATTGGAAAATTATTTTAAAATTTTGATCCTAATGCACATTCAGAAAAAAATAATTTAAATAAATGGCAAATTATTTTTAAATTTTGACCCTAATGCACATTTAGAAAATTATACGCAAAAATTGATAATTTAGATAAATTAATTTAAATTTAGAAAAAAAATAATTTTTATTAAAAAAATACTTTCTAGTATAAAAATTAATTAAAAATCTAAAATTAATTTCTAATTTCGAAATAAATAAATAAATTAAAATTTTTGATTTATTTAATTAATTATATTTATTTATTTAATTTGATTTATTTTTTTATTCTATTTTATAATTAATTTTTTTATTATTTTCTTTTCAAAATAAAAAAAAAATTATATAAGAAATTTTAAATAAATAAATAACTTTAAACGACTTTCTTTTCTATTTACAAGCACTAACTAGTCACATTTATTAAAAATTAGGTCAAAAGCTCTCTTTTTTCCTTGATAATTCACCGTAAAATCCAGTGATGTAAGAATTTGAAGTACATTCAAACTACATAAATCCAGCCATCTGTGACTGTTGGAAAAAAAAGTTCATCAACTCACCTTTTTTTAAATAGGAGGAAAAAAATAATATTAAATTACTAAAAGAGTTTATTTTTTCCATCACTGATTCTGAATGCTCCTGCTCTATTCATTTCTTGTACATTCGTTATTCTGCTGATTGCATATTTATGCCCGATTACATTTTGACTAAATATAATCAAATTTCTCAACTTTTTTTTTACCTTCTCTCATGTTAACATCATTTTACACTCTGATTTTGCGACATAGAGAGTTCCTCTTATCACTTTTGAAAATTTTTTAAATATTTTTTCGTTTGAAGTGGATTAAATTTACTCGTGTCAATTCAACGTGAGTGGCCTTACTATTAGCTTCTTATTTTTTTTTACTTTTTTTTGACAAAATGCATGCCCGTGTTTGAATTACTGTCACTTTATCTCCGTTTTTCGTGGAAAAAATTTGTTTTTGTACATTTTTTATCCTTTTCAAGGGAAAATTAGTCTATTTGGTTTTCCCTTTTCTCTGTCAATTTTTTTTTTTTTATTTTTTTTTCTCTCTCTCTCTCTTACTTGACGATGATCCCGATGACGATGATGCAAGTAAATTGCGACAAGACGAAAAAAAAAATAAATTTTAAAAGAGCGAAAAACGGAACAAGTTCACTGTTTGTTTTGTGCCTTATTTTACTTTTGTATTTAAATATTTAAGTTGAATTCAACATTTTCACCTTTTGCTTCGCTTGTCGCACCTTTTTGGCGAATCTGTTTCGACGATGCGAAAAGTTTGCGAGTGTGTGCACGGAATTATGAAATTAAGGTCACCCTGCAGTGATTTACCTGCATTTGTATTTTTTTTCTTTACTTTTTGTATTTTTTTTTTATTCATTCAATGCAACGCAAATACCTGACGACCCAAATTTCGCTTGCAGTCATTGGAGAATTAACTTTGTCAGGAGTGTTTAATTTTGAAAGAAAGGCTTCGTTGCAATGAATTGGATTTTTTGGCAATTATGAAAAAATGTTTGTATTTAAAAATTTATTTGAAAAGAAAATTTTCAACGGTAGAAATTTTTAAATCATAATTTAACATTTTTTAAAAGTAAATTTATTCGAAATTTATAGTTTTTATTTAAAAAATTTTAAATTTAAAATTATTAAAATAAATTCAATAATTTCTATAAAATATATTATATAAGAGAAAATAAAGCTTTCATGATTTTAAAATTTTTTTTTTAAATATTTATTTATTAATTTTTTTTTTATTTTTATTTATTTTTATTTTTATTTTTATTTTATTTCATTTTATTTTATTTTTATTTTTTTTTTTTTTTTTTTTAAAAAATAATAAATAAAATTGTAAAAATTTAAAGGATTCTATTTTTTAACTGCCATTGTTTTAAAAACATGTTGTCTTGTCGCCATTTTATTTTTAAAATACTCAATGGGTTGAAAATTTAAAATATAAACTGGTTAGAAATCCAAAATGTACATTAACAATCTTTTTTTTTATAATATTCTTCAATTTTATACAAATTTTTTTTTCAAATATTAAAAAAAGATATTTTAAATTAATTAAATTTTTAAATAAATTTATTTACATTTTTTTAAGTTCTCCCTTAAATAAATAAAATTAAAAAAGAAGTATTTTTTTATTAAATTAAAAAAATATTTAATTAAAAAATTATTTTATTATTTTCAAATAATTTAATTACCTATTTTTAATAATTTTTTTGTTTGATAAAATTTTAAAAAATAATTTAAAAAAATTCAAAAAAGCCAAAAAGGTAAAAAAATGACGTAAAAAAATGAATCCTTTTAAATTAAATATTTTTTTTGTAATTTTTCATGAATTTTAATTCTATTCTACGATCCAAAAAAAATTTTTTTTTTTTATTTTTTGATCTCCTTAAAAACTTTGTGAAAATTTATGCATAAAAACTTCTTGAAAAAAAAATTAAAATCCAATAAAATAAATTCCCACCACAACAATCAAAATCTTCTCAAAGTACTTGAAACTTGGATATTTTTCTCGCATAATAAACTCAACTTCTAACCAAATATTAGACACACTTGACATCGCGCAATAATAATCCGCCTCACACATAAAATATTCCGTAATATGATGTAATGTCATTATACCAACTGCGATCTTCATCTTTCACAAACACACTCCTCTAACCCGAGCAAATATTGAAAGTAGACTCCTTGACACTCTGCCTAGGCAGGAAAACACATTAAATGTATCTCTCGAACGCACACACACACACATGTCAAGTTGAACAAAGTTCTTCCTCTTCTTCGCTTGACAACGACGACGCTCGATGATGACTGTATTAAAGAGGTGCCAGGCAGAAACCAGGAAGAAAAAAAACGTAAAATGATTTAGAACATCTTCATCTGCCATTTTATTTTGATGTATTACGTCGTATTATACATCAAAACATCGACGAAGCTCGGCAGTCTAACTAAGTGTTCTGTTGAAAGGTGTATTATGATCGGTTGTTCCCACCGCAAGCAGCGAAAGACAAGCAAACAATTTTTTCCCGTTCAGTAGCAAACATGCTAAATTTTTGTACCTTGCTCAAAAGTGAGGCAGTGAAGCGCGAGTTTTTTCCCTCAAAAAAAGTACAAGAAGATGATGGCGATAAAGAAACAAGCAGGCAGTTGAAGAGAATATAAGTAAATGTAAAACGTTCGTGGAAAATAATAAAATATAAAATTATTATGTGTATATAAAAAAAACCCTTTCCTCGTGCATACCCAACACAATATTTTATGAGGAAATTTTTATGGTGGAACATTTTTTTTTTCGCTTCTACGCCAAGTATTTGTACGAGCGACTTTGAGGAGGAAAAATATGCATAAGAAAAGTTGTATAATTTTATCTGTGTTGTAATGGGTGTATTATTAAAAAGTATCTTGTACACATAATATCGCATACAAAATGAAGAAAAGCAAAAAAATAAAAATTATTCCAAGTATATTAAAAATTTTCATGAAATGAACAACTAAATCGCATTTAATTTTTTTTTTCAATTATAAAAACTTAATTTATTTTTTTAATTTTTTTTAATAAGAAAATAAGTTTTTTAAAAATAAATATTATTTAAAAAATAAATAATGATTAAAAATTAAAATAAAATAATTAAAGATTTAAATAAATAAGTTTTTTTTTAAATTAAATAATAATTAAAAAAAAATATAAAAATATTTTAAAAAAATAAAAAATTCAATATTTTTTTTAGTAAAATTTAAAAAAAATATTTTTAGGACTCATTAATATTTTTTTATAAGATGAGTCTTTAAAATTTTTTTAATTTTTTTTAAAATTAAAAAAAAAATTATTGATTTTATTAAATATTTTTTAAATTTAATTTAAATATTTCTTATTAAATAGGTAACTAAATTATCGTAAATTTATTTTATTTATAAATTCTTAAGTTTTTAGTTTTAATAAAAACACATTTTTTGAATTTAAAAAAAATATTTTTAAAAATTTTCTAACAACTTTTTCAAATTTTACTGATTTTTTCAGAATATTTTTTAATTTTGTTTAAAAAAAATTTGAGATTTCGTATTTTATGAAATTTAAATTTTTACCAAAATTAAATAGTTACTTTTTTAACTTTTTTAAATGAAAGAGAAACTATTTTCTAAATTTTAAGAATTTCTCAGAAAATTTAAAAAAAAAAAATTTTCAAGAAATTAAGGAAGTTTATAAAAATTTAAGAGTTTTTGTTTTCAATATATCGCAGAGGTGAAAAAAGTTTATTTTTTCCCGGAAATCAAACTCATTTCCCATATATATATTTACCTTAAGATAATTAAAAAATATCGTAAATTAAGTCAATTTTATACATTTTTTAAGTAATTCTACAAATTTTAATATCTTAATTATAAATTTTCTTATTTTTTTTCTTAAAAATTCAAAATTTTTTAATGATTTTTCAAATTTTCCGGGAATTTTTTCCAGGACCGATATTTCGTCGATTTATTTTACTTCTATTTTTTTCGCCTTAAATGAGTCTTGAACTCAGATTTTTTTAAAAGAAATGCGTTAAATAAAAATTATAATATACTGTAAGAAAAAATAGAAGCGTCTTGCGCGCAAGGGATGATTTAAATTTTTGCAATACATAATTGCAAAAAATTTACAATATCGCACACAATTTATCATACCGCACCACACCAAGCTACAAACTTTGAATGCTTTTAGGTGAGCTTGCAAGAGGAATTAGTGTCAGAACTTACTTAACATGAAGCAGGTCAAGGACTATAATACCTTTTATCGAACGAATTTTGCAACAATTTTCATATAATAATCTTAATTACCTTGTCGTTGTCGTCGTTTTTCTCTTTTTAAAACAAAAAAACAGACAAAGAAA
This sequence comes from Culicoides brevitarsis, assembly GCF_036172545.1. NCBI lineage: Eukaryota > Metazoa > Arthropoda > Insecta > Diptera > Ceratopogonidae > Culicoides > Culicoides brevitarsis. Next base: position 10,905,996 of record NC_087087.1, on the reverse strand, counting down.
CATCAAAAACTCACGCTTTGTCCCGTAATAAACGTTTTGCCACACCTTGCCACGCATATTTTTCAGCCACTTTCGTGTCTCCAACACAAGTTGAAGACCTCTGTGAAGCAAAAAAAAAAATAAAATTCCATATCAGTCGGAATTTTTGAACTACTACATACCCTTGTTAGCAACACGCACCGTCTTTGAAATATATTACAATGTTAAAAATGTTGTTGGCAGCAAAGCAAAAAAAAACGAGAAAAAGTGGAGCGAACACATATCCATTTTTAGAACGAAAGGAATGAAAACATGCAATATGAACACATGTATCATCGCAACAAAGGCAACCTTGTTAATGTCTATGTGTGTGTGTTTGTGCTTTAAAGCCATTTTCTGTGTAACGACGAGTGGAAGATAACGACACCGAACGATCACAACTCAAAAGTTGCTGCATTGTGTTGTGTGTGTGTCTTTTGTAAAATACAAATCCGGTTATTACATTATTATTATTAGCATTTTCTTATCCTAATATGACGTGATTTGAATTTTATGACCGTGCGCGAGTGCAATAACTTGTTAGTTGAAAGAAAATTGTGTCAGGCTTCAACTCGGTATTAAACTTTTCCAAGGTTTTTTGAAAGCCTTTGAAAGTTTTAAATGTGACTGTGACTCAATAAAATTTGAAAGAAAATTAAAATAGTTTTCATTGTTAAATAAAATTTTTGAAAAGTAGATTTTAAAAACTGAATCTAGTTTTATACTTTTTAGTTCGTTTTTTTATTAATACTTCTTTAAAAAGTTTTGAACTTCAAAAGTATTTATTTAAATTTTATTCTTAAAATTTAAAAATAAATATAAAAATATAAATATAAAATAAAAACAAAATTTAAGAATAAAATTTAAATAAAATACTTTTGAAAGAGGTATTAATTAAAAATACAAAAAAAACGAACTAAACAGTATAAAACTAGTTTCAGTTTTTAAAATCTACTTTTAAAAAAAAATATTTCTTATTTACTTATTCAAAAGCATTTTCAAAAGTGATATCGAATTTTTGTAAAGCTTTTAGAGGAAAAAGAAGTCAAATTAACCCATTATTTCCTAAGAGATTTATTTAACCCTTTCAGGGGTCAATTTTTCGCCAACAGGTAGAAAAGCCATAACTTAAACCATTTTCATCTTTTGATCAGCAGATCCATCTTCAGTTCTAATTACTAATCTAACCAACCAGCCATGTTCAATTTCATCAGTCTTGATATTTTATGGCTGGCAGAGCCAGCAAATAGTAACACAAACAGTCAGTGCCCAGTTATACGTGTTTACATATGATTTAAAAAAACAATAATATCCATACAAGGAACATTAAAGAGATTGAAGAACATAAATATCAGACAAAATAGACATAGAAGGTAAAATAGTAATTTCAAGTGTACGTCACGAAGTTTCCGTATCCGTGCGCCAAAATACTGTCGATCCATTGCTTCTTGAACACATCAGAAGTACCATCAAAGATGTTATAGCTTCCAAAAAGATATACTCATTCAGGCTCAATTTGAGTGTAAAATTTGTTGGGGTGATCACAGAAGGTTCTGTGGCTCGTTGGTCATAATTCAAATGCGTTGTTGATGTGACTAGAGTTTATCTTAATATTACCAACATCAGTTGGCAAGTCCTTGGGTAATTTTTAAAAATTATTTCAAAAAGCTTAAAACCTACATCAAAGCAAAACTTATTCTCAAAGCCTCTCAAATTCATATCAAAGAGAAGGACTTACCATTTATTTATTTTTTTTTTTTTGCTTTTAGCCTTTTAGCTAAATAAGAGCGTTAGTTTGTTCCGCAACCTATAAGTGCAAAATAGCGTGCATGCAAGAGATTTTAATAAAAATTATATCAAAAGTAATAATAATGATACAAGTACTTACCTACCCATAGCACAAACATATACAACATCTAATTTGTCTTCCGCATGCGTCAAATACTTCGAGCAGAAAAAATTAATAGACTTTGTATAGGAAAAAAAAATTTTCCCTTTGAACTCACCGCAGTACTGAGTCCTTTGAAAGCTCACTCCTGAAACTAGTTGAGTTCTCAGAAAACTTTTCAATCGTATTTAAAGACACTTTACCACAAACTTACTTAACGGGAATAATGCAAAGCACTCCCTTTGATGCCTTTCACTGATTTTACGTGTCACTCATTCGAAAAAGTCATCTCATGCTTGTCGAAGCACTCTCATAAATAATTATTGTTTGGATTTGTTCGCTGGCAAATCCATCGCAGTATGTGTCCTGTTTGTGTGTTAATATTAATAAAATCATAACAACAACAACAACAATAAATGGTAATAACTGAGCCTAAAAACCTTTTTGTGATATTGTGATGAATATCTGATGAAGGAAATCTAGTGTGGAAAAATATTGAATTTTCGTCCGAAAACTGGTTGGCAATGGTGACGATGATGATGATGATGATGTTGTTGAAAGGGACATGTCCTCAATGAATAGTAATTCCGTGCCATCCTTTTGATGTTCCGAGTTGTTGTTTATTAAAAAATTTGGCATTTTTATCAAGACGAGGATCTGAAATGCAAGATGATTGATTTGAACAAATGAGATTACATTTTGGGCCGAACGAAAATTGTGTTTGTGTCAGAATTAATTGTGTTAATTCTCTTAATTGACATCCGGAGTTTTGGTTCTTGACACTCTCCTTTCACACAGTGTACGTTCTCTCGAAGAAAATGTTTTGATGGCGAAATCGAGAGATGATAATCAAGAGACAGAGTTCAATGAATATTGAACAAAGATGTGACAAATTGAATGGATTAAGGAGGGAGAGAGAAAATTTTGTTGCTGAACGAGTTGGTGTGACAATGTCAATGCTTGTCACAATAATGGATGAGTTGAAGGATATTTGTTTTAAGAAATTTTCAACGTAATTGAATTTTTCCTTAATATTTCTGTACTTAAGTTCATTCTTATTAAAATATGTTAATTAAAATTAAAATTTAAAGTAATTTTTTTAAAAAATAAAAATTAAAAATAAAAATTTTTCCCAATACACATTTTAAATTTTGACATAACTTTCATAATGTTCATTGGAAAGAAATTTGAGAATTATTAAAAATTCAAAATTTGCATTGGGTCGATTTTTTATTTTTTTTTTTCATTTAATATTTTCATTGAAATATTCATTAAAATATAAAATTTTTGAAACTTCGAAAAAAAATTAAAAATTAGTCTAAATTAATAGGAAACAATTTTAAAAAAATTATCAAATTAGCCCAAAACGTATTTTGATTTTTTTAACAATTTCAAATTTTCTTCCCAGTGCAAATTCAAAAAGAACATGTTTTTAAATTGTGCATTGGGATCAAATTTGAAAATTTAAAAAAAAATCAAAATGTGCATTGGGACAATTTTTTCTTATTTTTTATTTCATTTAATATTGCACTAAAATATTAAGAAATTTTCATATAAATATTTTGAAGAAATTTTAGAAAATCGACTTAGGAAATATTTATATTAGGAAAATATTTTAAAAAATTAGAAAATTGGATAAAAATTTAGCCTAAAACGTATTTTGAATTTTTAATTATTTTAAATTTTCTTCCCAGTACAAATTTAAAAAGAATGTTATTTGAAATTGTGCATTAGGATCAAATTTGAAAATATTTTAAAATTCAAAATATGCGTTGGGCAACAATTTTTTTCACATAATCAAAAATTTTGAATTTTATCAAGTTTTTTTCAACTTTTTAGATTTTTTTCATAAAAAATAAAAGAAAAAAATCATTTGAAAAATTTTAAACCGAATTTAATTAATTTAAAAGTCAAACCTTTGTACTTCAAACAAATAAATAATAATTTCATTAAATTACTTACCCAGTTCAAAGCGATTTGACCCAATTTGCAGCGAGAAATCGTCAAACAATCAATTGCAGTGCCATTAAACTCCCTTCATATCACCACGAGCCGCTTCCAAATGAATTGAAATGCAATGCATATTTAAAGGATATCCAATGACAGTCAGATGATTAAAAATTCATCACTTTTATATTTGTTCATTTGTCTGTTGCAAATGTCTAATGCCCTGACATGCCACCTACACACATTCGCACACACACACACACATAGGAGAAGCGCAACGAAGAATGTTATTTATCCTAACATTATTATAACACGACATGATAAAATAGTTGAATAATAGCAGTTGAAACTTTAATCATGAATAAAATACCCAGAGATAGAATGCTTGGCAACACAAAGATAAAATTTTAATATTATAAAACTTTTTTTTTTGCGCTCGACGCTAAGAATCTCCTTGAACACATTTTTGCTTGCACAAACATTGTAAAAATGATACGAACTCAACACATTGATATTTATATTACTTTTGGTAGCAGGAGACGTCAGAAGCGAACGAAGACGAAGAAGAACATATTTGCCAAGTCGTTATATCTCGAGTGTGAGTGCGTTTCGAGTACTACAGCGAAAAAAGAATAGATTCATTTACATGAAACCGTAGCAACTGGAAAACTCCTTAAGTTGTGTAAAGAGCAAAGTTATTCCATTCTTTTATCCTGTACTTGTTCTCGTTCAGCTCAATGAGTTGAAAAAGGGGTGAAATTGACCTTTTTGACTCCAAACTACAATTTTTTGACCTTTTGAACCAAAAATAGCATGTTTGAAATTGGTCACGTGGTTAAAAATTTTAAAATGTGCCCTGGGGCAATAATTTAAAAGGTGAATTGGGTCAAATATTTAAATTATGAAATATTTTATCAATTAGAGTAAAATTTGCTTTGGATCTAAAACTTAAAATGTGTCCTTAGACTTAGATATTTAAATGTAAATTCGGTTAACCACGTGGTTAAAAATAAAATTTTCGTCTTTTTAGTGTTTTTAGCCTTTTAAGAGGTTAAAGTTGGTCTTTTAACTCCACAAGGCAACAGTAAAGAACATTTTAAATGCAATTTAGCCATCTTCAACACTCGCCCCGTACCCACGCCCACAACACTGCGATGATATATGCATGCAATGGGACCTTTAGCTCCATCCATATTGTAATGAAGAACGACGAACAAAAAAAAACTGTAATTTATACAAGGCAAATGCTACTGTAACAAAGTGTTGGCATCACAACGACGACGAACTCAAAGCCCGTACGAGCAAATGACCGTAAGTCTTGCAATGCAGGCGAGGCGTGCTTGGTGCCTTTTCTTATGTAAAAATATCTGTTTTGCTAAACGAAAAAAGTACATCCTATTACTTTTTTACAGGAAAGAAAAAAAAAGTTGGCACAAAAAAAGGCAGCGACGAAGATAAAATAAAGATGTCCCAAACTGCATCAAAGTTGTTTCTTCTTCTTCATCTTCATCATTTTTTTAAACTTTTTTTTTCTCCCTGTGTGCGGCACGCTTGGAGATGACGAGCAAAGTTTGCAGCGACTGTCATGTGAAACCGCTTCGAGCTGCAACAATGTTTGCCGTAAAAAGTCGAGGAGGAACATATTTATTTTGCTTTAAAATTGTATTATGACGGAAAAGTTGAAACTTTCACGTTTGGCATAATGCAATTACGGCACAAATGTTGCATTGACACTTTTATGACTTTTTTTCCTAAGTGACATTGGATTTTCAGTAGATGCGCTTCGTTTTTAATCGTTTTAGTTATTTGTATTCAGATGAAGTTTAAGATTTTTCTTTTTTAAAAAATCTTAGAAGTTATTAAGGAAGAAATTAGAAAGATGGAATTTTATGCCGGTAGTTATCTATCAACAAACATTTTGTATTTAGTTCAAATTTGAAGACTAATGCGACTTAAATAGTCGAAAAAAGAACCCTACGGACGAAAAATGGAAAAAAATTGACTCCTTAAACTTAAAGAGGACTGATCTTATGAGTCAAAGTGACCCCAAAAGCTTAATTGAATTTTCTGATCCCTTGCTCAAGAGATCAAGATTCTTATGTTGCTTTATGGAATCAATCTGAAGGCTTTAAAAAAATTCAATCCCTTCATAAGATTCAAATGAGATGAATCTGATCCCTTCAAAAGAGGTCAAATTGACCCCTTCAAAGGCAATAAAATGACCTTTGAATGGTGATCAAATTGATCTATTGAATGATCAGATTATTCTCTTGAAGGTATGAACTTTTTTAATCTATCAGATTGATTCCTTAAAGCAACAAATTAGTCCATTACAGGGTCATAAAATTCACTTTAGGGGTCCATTTGAATCCTATGGGGTCAATTTGAATCCTATGGGGTCAATTTGAATCCTATGGGGTCAATTTGAATCCTATGGGGTCAATTTGAATCCTATGGGGTCAATTTGAATCCTATGGGGTCAATTTGAATCCTATGGGGTCAATCTGATCTCTTAAGTAATCAGTCTAAGACGTTTTTCGTCCGTACAGTAGCCAATAGCAGTACTCTGTCTTATATTAAGAGTTTCTCAGAGTCTATATTAACCCCTTTAGACTCTTTGTAGGGTTATTTTAATCTTCTATGAAGTCAAAGAATCAAAAAAGTCTCATTTTGACCTTCTATAAGAATAATTACCTAAACTCGTTGAGATTATCAAATCCAAAGGAACTCAAATTGACTTTGTTTTCAAAAAAGAGATTAAAATACAAAATTTTATAAAATCTAAAAAAAATCTATTAAAAATGGTACTTTTTAACTACTAAATGTTTAATATTCGATAATTTTTCCTTCTAATGTTTTGTAGCTCTATCAAATCCAAAAAAAAAAAAGTTTACTATTGTTTCGCCCTTAGGTTCTTAATCAATCTGTTTATCCCAAAAGTAATGTTATGCCATAAATTTCCGAATTTTCATCAAAACATGTTTACTTCGTTCCTAATCGATTCCTCATTTAAATTCATCTCTTGTCAGTCAGCAACTTTCCCCCATTCAGCTGTATCTTCCGCTGTATCAAAATGTGTGTCGAAAAAAGGTCAAAATTGCTCCATACTCTCTCTAATTACTCCTCGTTATCGTCGTGTTTCGTCGACATGAAAGACACAAAACACATTTTACGTTAATTGATAGATTACAATCTCATTGAGCGATTCGATACTTTTTTTTTTCGGGGTAAAAGTGCGGTGGATTGAAAACGTGCTTCGATGAAGATAAAGTTAATAAACCTATCAAACTCTTGTTCCAATTTCGACACACTTCATCTGTACACTCGGAAACAAAATGAAAAACTAAGAGGATCATTGATTCGTTCCAATTCATGCCATGCCACCGCATTCGTGCCAAGTCAAGCCAAAAGTTGTCGTTAAAATTTCGAGATATCGATGAGAGAGAAAAGGTATATGTCATCAAAAGTTATGTCAGTTTGTATTGTTGTCTTGGTGATTTTGTATTCCGTTCAATCATTGCAATCTTCGTCTCTCATCAATGTGTCAGGATTCTTTCTTTCTTTTTTTTTCCTCGTTTGTAAAGTAATGTCATGTCCTGTGCGAGACGAGCTAATAAAGTGGATTGGATTTGATTGCTTTGATTCGCACTTTGTTCCTTTTTTGATGTTCTCGGCAAAAGTTTTATGTGATCGATTTGCATAAAAGAGAGAACGAGAGAGACAGAGGGAGAGGAAAAAAATTAAACTAAAGTTTGAAGGGAACCACATAAAAGGCAAAATCACGCACCCCTTTTCCAACTTGCTAAAAGTGCTTTTGAGCTCGAGTGTGGTGTGGTAACCAACAAATTTAATTATCTTCCCTTTATCCAATGAACATTTTCTGATTTTCTCTCTCTCTCACTTGTGTCTAAAATTGGTTCACGTTTGTTCGAGAACATAAAAAGTTACACTTTTACATATAGGCTTTCGTCAGCTTTTTAACTGCAAATTAACACAATCAAGGTTTGGTTTTGATACGGATGATACGGAATAGACTGAATTTAAGCTATTGAGAGATGAACATTAACTTCAATTCTCAATAGATTAAAATCAGTCTATTTTGTGAGTGAAAACATAAAAGCGCAGAGAATTAGATTTTGAGAGCCCTGTAGAGCTAAGTTCTTCAAAAAAAGTTTAATAATTTGAAACATGACGGACTAAAAGTTATTTCTTGTCAACTTGGAACTATGAAGAAGTTTAAACTGACCTATAATGAAAATAAAAGTCAAGCTTTAAGCTTTCTTTAGGTCAATTTTCTCCATCTTTATAGATCCAAGTTTCCAAGAAATAACTTTTAGTCCGTCATGTTTAAAGCTAGTGTTTTTTTTTTGAAGAATTCAGCTCTACAGGACTCTCAAGACCTGAAGCTATGCTAAATTCTTATTCTAAAAGACTCAAACTTCCCATTAAAGTCTAGAAATAGTTTTTTACGAACTCATGGAATCAAATGAAGTCTTTTAAGGAGCTCTAAGGTCTTAAGAATGTTCCATAAGGCTTTATAATACTAACTTAAGACCTTAAAGTTGCCCAAGTTGCCTATTGAGGTCTGAAAATCTGTTTCGAAACCCTCTTTATTGAAGTATATCTCTTCAAGGTGACTTGAAGGTCAAACGTTAACTTTTAAGATTAAAAAATGCCCAAGTTACCTCTTGAGGACTGAAAATCTGTTTCGAAACCCTCTTTAGTGAAGTATATCTCTTCAAGGTGACTTGAAGGTCAAACGTTAACTTTTAAGATTAAAAAATGCTTTTAGAGACCTTTAGTATTTCATTTGTGATCAAAAATGATCTCTTGAAGCTTTATAAACTACTAAAGGACCCTTAGAAGATTTAAACTTGCATCTTGAAGTCTAAAATAGAAGTCTCGAGGTCTCATTAAACCTTAAACTATTGAAAAATTTTCAATATGGTCTAATTTACTTTTGAGTTTCTTCAATCTAGAAAATCTTAGATTTTTTAAGCCTTTGTCAATCATCAATCTGAAACAATAAAGAATTTTTAATTTCACTCGATTTGAGTATTTGTAAAGGATTATAATTGAAATTCTAGTTTTCAGTGTCGGAATAAAAAAAACTGATGAAAATGAAAGACAGAGAGCTTCGCAACCAAACCGACAGACACACAACAATCAAGCAAACAAGTTTAATTCTAATTAAAACGACACTTTAGACAAGACTCTTATCCTTGTCATTTCATCCTCGAATCGAAACCAGTCTCAATTGGCATACATTCAAGTCTTAAGATATTCATGCTTCGCTAGATTTTATTGAATTTATATATATGTATCTGCGTTTAGGCATATGTACAAAAAAACACATACACACACAGATAAATGTTTAAACATATTAAAAGCTAAATTTTCTCTCGAGTGAAGCAAGATGATGAGAAAGTTTCATACGTCTCACAATTGTCGACAAAACATATGCCTAAAGACGAAGTCGTACAATTTTCCTTTTACGGATTCGGATTTAAACAAATTTCGATATAAATAGGATAGATTTCCGTCTCTCGTTTATACATCAATTTTGTGTTTTATGGATTATTTTATAATAATAAATACAAACGAGAAATGCTCGGAGGAAGGTGATGCTTTTGCTAGACTTGAAAGAACGACGACGACGACGACGGAAAAGTGTCATTTGTGGGCGTTTGTTCCGAGAAACGTGTCTCGTTTTTCCACATTTAGCATCAATTTATGGGGAAATTGTCAGATGATATTTTCGAGTAATTGGCATTTGATTCCCGAGCTAATTTGGGGAAATTTAAAAATTAATTAGAACGAAAAATTACTGCGCAACAAATTTTTTAAAGTAAATATTTTTTTTAATTTCAATTAAGGCCGCTCCAAATTTTTTTTGAACTTTTTTTTTTGAAAATAAAAAAAAAAATTAAAAATTTCATCAAAATTGACCGATTTTTTACTTTTTCATATTCAAGGAATTTTACAAAATTATTTTAAATTTTTGTATTGAAAATTATTTTAACATGAATTTTCTTTTTAAATTTAAAATATAAACGCCATTTTTTTCAAATAAATTTGCTTGCACAGTCTTGAAACTAAATTTTTCTTAAAGATTTATTAAAATAAAGTATTGGGTATAAAATGGGCAAATTTTGGTATTAATACCCGTAGTTTTTTCTAAATATTTTCAATTTTACACAAATTAACAAATTATAGCTTTTCGAAAGGTTATGAAAGCTATATATTTTTATGTTATAGGCTTTTTTAATAAAAATAATAAACTAAAATTTTTAATTAATTTTAGACGAAATAATCATGTAGCTTTAAAATTTTAAATATATTATTTTGAAAATTAAGGCTTAAAAATGAGAGAACAAAAATTTTGGATACAATAAAAAATTAGTTTTTTTTGAAAAATTTATACAAAAAATATGTAAAAGCCTATAAAGCCTGAAAAGCCTAACACTAAAAGCCCGATTATATTTCATTAAGTTGCTTTATTAATTTCCAACAAGCTATAAATTGCATTGTGTAAAACTGAAAATATTTAGAAAAAACTGAAATCTCGAAAAAAATGCCCATTTTACAAACTTCAGACCTCAATATTTCTAATTAAAAAAATTTAAATTGTGCAAGCAAATTTATTTGAGGCTGTAATGGCGTGTAATATAAAATATAAAATAAAATAAATTTGATATTATTAAAATAAATTAAATTAATTATTAAAATAAAAATTATATATTTTTAAAAATTTTAATTAAAAATAGTAAACTAACATTTTTATATAATTTGAACGAAATAATCAATTTTAAATAATTAAATAAATTTAATTTTATTTTTTTTTTAATTTATTAAATAAATTTGTATTAAAAATAAAAAAATAACTATTTCGTTTAAATTTTTTAAAAATTTTAACTTTCAATTTTTGATTATAATACTAACTTAATTTAAAAATAATTTACATTTAAAAAATTAATCAAAAATTCAATTAAAAATTAATTTCAAAATTAAAAAATCAAAACTATAATTAATAAATTCAATTTAATTTGAATTAAAAAAAATATTTTATTTAAATTAATTAATTTTCAATTTAATTTAATTTGAAATGAAAAAAATTATTTTCTTATATTTACTAAAATTTTATTTTTTATTTATTTTACGTGCCAAAATATTTCAGCCCAGTGCATATTTTAAATTTTATTTCTTTCTTTAAAAAAGTTAAAAATAATTTTATTGATCAAAAATCAACCTAAAACTGTCAATATTTTTCCCAAAACAATAAAACTTACCAAAATTTATTAATTTTTAACCAACTTAAATGTATTTTCGAAATTTAAATTTACTTTGCTGTCGGCCATCGATTTTCATCTGAAAGCCAATTAACAAACTTTGGTCCGTTACCAGGCGTTTCCATGCCGCACAAAATCTCATTAATATTTAAAAACATTTTCCGTTCCGCAAATGTCGCATCGCAGTCGTAAACTAGAAGTCTCCTCAGGAAACTCATTTGCACAAAAAATAATAAGTGTCTGTCGACGTGGAAGAAAATCGAGAAAAAATACGAAAAAAAAACTTAATGAGAAAAATTAACTTTTTGTGCTTTTTACGTGAATCAATAAAGAAGAAGAAGAACTTGAACATTTAATCGGAAACTGTGTGTCATGTGTGCGATTTTCCGTTCTTCAGGGACACCACATTACTTCAAATACGTTTTTTTTTTCTTCCTTTCGCAGACAAATCGATTGACTTCTTTCAAAAGGAGCTTTCATGCGATTTTTTTCGATTTTCATGTTTGTCAGTCGTCGTCTTCGTCGTAATTCGTAGAGTTACGCTCGCTACGTTCCTGACTGACACAATAATCGCACACAGACCGTTGCCAATTACCATTTCTCGTAACTTTTTTTTTCGGCAGTCGACGAGGATATGGATTAGTAAGTATCAGAGTGCCACAAAAAAAAAGTACGGAAAAAAATAAATACACAAGAGATCGCACAAAAAGTTAATGCTTTAAGGCAATATGTATAATCAAGATTGTAAATAAATGAGAAATCTAGACAGTTTTTACATGTTTATGGAGTGCTTTCACGATTTTTGTGTGTGTGGGTGATATAGTTCGTGTCTCTGTGAAGCAAAGTTGACTTTACGAAAATTGATTTTCTGCTTATTTTAGCACATGTGAGGTTTGCTGAGGTTGAACTGTGTCAGTGAAGAGCAAAAAAAAATATTTGAGGCTTAAAAGTGTTTAGAATTAAATGCTGGTAATTTATTTTAAATTTAATTCCGATTTAAAATTTAAATAATAAATTGTCATTAAATAGCTTTAGGACGGATTTTGAGGTTAAATTGAATTATTTAAAAATTTTTAAAAAATAAATTAATTGAGATTTTAAATTTTTGAGACATTTAATGATTTTTATGGCATTTTTGTTTTTAATTTAATTTTTAAATTTAATTTTTTTTTAATTTTTAATTTATTTTAATCATTTTTTTATATATTTTTTCAATACAAATATTTATTTAATTTTTTTTTACTTTTAATGAATTTTTTTTATTTTTTTTTTCTCAGTTAATTATTTGTATTTTTATCGTAATATATTTTTTTCATCTTTTGTTTGATTTTTAAAAATTTTTGAATTATTTTTTTTATTTAAATTAATTTTAAATTTTAATTTAATTTTATTTATTTTAATTTAATTTAATTTTTCTTTTTAATTTAAAAATTTTTTTTTATATTTTGTTTAAATAAAAAAAATATTTAAAATTTAATTTTATTAATTTTTTATTTTTTTTTTACATAAATAATTTATTTTTTTTAAATATTTTTTTAATCCAGTAGATTTATTTACTTTTACATTTAATTTATTATTTTTACATATTTTTTTTATTTTTACGAAATTCTTGCTTATGAATTTAGCATATTTTATTTATTTAATTTTAATTCATTTTAATTTAATTTTTAAAAATTTATTTTTTTATTTATTTATTTAATTTTATTTTAATTTTTTTATTTAAATTTTAATTTTTTTTTTATGATATTTTTTTAATCTTTTTATACTTTTTTAGATAATTATTTGTATTTTTACCTAAATCTAATTTTCTCATAATTTATTTATTTTTTTAAATATTTAAAAAAAATTTGCTTAATTTAATTAAATTTATTTTGTTAATTTAATTTAAATTTTATTTTTTTTTAATTATTTATTTAATTTTTTTTCTTAAAATTCTATAAATTTTCTACACAATTTTCTACGATTTTGAACAAAATCTCCTCTTAAAATTCCATTTCCATTCAAACTCATACAAAAATCCGGCAATAAAAGTCAATTGCACATTAATTACATCGAGAGAGAGAGACAAAAAAAAAACTTTTTCAAATCCCATGTAAATCCTACGAGAACCACATTTGTCGAGAATATTCAATTGAAAGACACAATATTTATGTGCCACTGGGAGTTGCCTCTTTTCGCTTGCAATCCGCACGAAAATTCATGACGATGCTCTAAAACAAGGCAAACTCAATAATTTTTTGCATACGTTATCAATTTTCCAAGAAGATACAGGTTAAGGTCGTGCTCGAGAGTGAACGAGAGAAAACACAAGCGAAACGAACCAATCGATATTATTTTGATGACGACGTGCGAAACGAATTTGCGGTAAATCTTTCGGACATTCCCAACGTGAAGCAGAGTGGGTTCTTTGTGGATTGCGAAGTGATGTATTATGCAAGACGCACATGAGAGTAAATAAAAAGTGAATTAACGTCAATAATGATAAATAATTTGGGAAAGTCTGTTGTCTCAAGAGGATAAAAGGAACATTGGGAACCCACGGAAAATGAAAGTTAGAACAGAATTTTATTGTTTTTGTATTTTCACCCACGCAAAAAAAGAGAAATAATCGAAAATGTGGGTTTTGTTATAATTGTTTTTACTCTATCTAAGAAAAAGGATTAAAATTTATTAGGTAAAAATGTTTAAAAATAATTCATAAAAAAATAAAAATATTTTCAAAAAATAATGAAAATTAAAAATAATATAAAAGGTACCTAATAAAAATAATTAATTTTAAATTAATTAATATTGATTATTAAAAAAAAAAAATTTTTTTTGGCAAAATTTATTTATTTATTTTTATTTTTTTTAATTAACTGATTTTTTAAAAATTTCGAAAAATTATTTTTACTCAAATTGTAGTTTTATAAAAATTATAAATAAAAAAATTAAATTAAATTTCAAATTTATTATTTTTATAATTAATTTTTTATTTGAATTTAATTTTTAATTTTAATTTATTTAATTAATTATAATTTTTATTTATAGATTAAAAGCTCAAAAGCTTTTTTTGAAAAAAATCTTTAAAGTTTTATTAATTTTTCAAATTTTAGCTATTTAAATTTTTTTTAACTTGGAAAATATTATTTTCAATTTTTATTTTGTTTTATAATTTTCTTAAATTTACTGAAATATTCATATAAATTATTAATTATTTTTATAATACTTGTACAAAACTTAGATTTTAGTGAACTAATAATTTATAAAATTTTAATTAATTATTTTTTTTATTATTTAAAATTATTATTAAAATTATTTAAAAATTAAATTAAATTAAAAAAATTAAAATTATTAAATAATTTTTTTATTATTTATTTAAAAATTAAAAGTTTTTTTCCTTATCCCAAAATTCTCGAAAAAAAAAGTTTGAGGCTTAAAAATTGTTTAAAATTAAATACTGTTAATTTATTTTAAATTTAATTTTGATTTAAAATTTAAATAATAATGAATTTTGAGGTTAAATTTTTGAGACATTCAATGATTTTTAATGCATTTTTGTTCTTTTTAAAAATATTTATTTATTTTAATTATTTTATATTTTTTTAAATTTTTTTTTAATTTAAATATTTATTTAATTTTTTTATTATTTTTATTTTTAATGAAATTTTTTTAAACCTTGTAGATTTTTTAACTTTCTCAGTTAATTATTTGTATTTTTACCGTAATTAAAACTTGATATTTTTGACGAATTTTCAACATTTTCACAAAAGCTTAAAATTCTCCATAAATTTTTTATCCCAACCCACAAAATTTAGATTTTCCCATTTAAAACCTTTCCAAGAACTGAACAATGGACAAAAGACGATGAACAAGAAAAAACTTTTACTTGTTGGTTTTGTATTAAAATATCGCGCTCACACACACATAAATTCTCCGAGTCTCGAGTTGCGAAGTGTATTTTGCCATTTTTTTGTTGTTCCTTGCGACTCGTTGTGTTCTCGAAACGGAAAATACTTTAACAATGTTTGTGTTGTGACAGTCACACGAGCATGCAGAAAGCATGAAAAACCGTAAAATTATGTCATGAGTGTGCAATCAATATTTCGGTGACGTGACTCACGTCTCCTTTCTTCGTTTCGTTTATTTATTTATTTTTCGTATGTGAAGAAAATTGAAGAAAAATTCCATAAAAATTCAGTTTTAAAGCAAAAAATTGAAAATTTAAAAAAACTGCAGATTTTTGTCGGAATTCAAGGAAAAATCACGCCTTGACACGTTCACATCTAATAAGATGCATGATTATTTTTGTGCTTTTAAGGTCATTCGTCGTCGGCTGGCGAAAATGAACAGAAAAGCAGAAAATCCGATAATTTTCATGGCAATGTTCAATGACGACGACGACGACGAGAAGACAAGACTTTCCTTATGACGACGATAATAATAATAACAATAAACGAGGACAAAAACACGGCAAAAAAAATCCTAATTTTCCTTTTTTCTCTTTTTTTTCGTTTTTTTCTCCGCAGTACCAACGATGGTGGAAGCAGTTTTGGGTAAAACGACAACTTTGCCGTGCGACATCGAGCCCGAAATTCAGAACGATCGTGTTTATATGGTGTTGTGGTTTCGTGAAAATACCGGAAAACCACTTTATAGGTAAGTCTATCTATCGGCATCAATATTTTAACCCCAAAAAGAAAATGTGAGATAGAGACAAAACTATGAAAAATGCATGTTTCGCAAGCTAAAATATCAAAAAATTCAAGAATATGGATGGAGGAAATATTTTGAAATGTACACTGGGTTTAAATTTCAGAATTTGCATTGGGCCAAAATTTTAAAATGTGCATAGGGGCAAAATTTCTGAATGTCTATTGGGACAAAATCTTGAAATGTGTGAAAAAACACGAAAATTTTATCCCAATGCACATTTTAAAATATTGTCCCAATGCACATTTGTATCATTGTCATTAGGACATATTCTGAATTTTCTCCCAGTTGACATTTGAAAATTTTCCTCAATGCACATTTTGAATTTTAGTCCCAGTTCACAATCTAAAATTTTTTCCCAATGCACAATCTGAATTTTTTGTCCCAATTCACATTCTAATCTAGTAAATTTTCATGTCTCACGAATATTTTATCTTTCGAAACATGAATTTTTCATTGCAAAGGATCATCAAAGATGATAATAATAACAACAAATTTTCCGATAAAGTACACACAAGAAACTGACCGGTATAAATGTATGACAAGGGAACCATTTGTGTGCCTGGCAAAAGCTGCATAAATGCGTGTTGCATGTTTGATTCAATTTTTCATGTGCAGCAGAAGGCAACATGATGCCTTGTGCTTGTCCAAAAGACGACCAACGATGCACGATCCAAAAAGTGGTAGCACAAGGCAATAATAATAATTTTACCTTTGACTAATATTTTAAAATATTCATAAACTTTCTTTTTGTGTGTCATACAAAACTTTTTTTTTCTCTCTTCGTCTCTCTTGCTCTGTGTTTGCCTCCGTTTGGCTAGTTAAAATATCAAAAGAGAGGCATTTAAAAGGCGTTGTAGAAGAAAAATTTGCATTTTTCTACCTTTTTAACTTGTTTGAGGGACATTCTTGTTTTGAGATTAGTCTTTCGAGTAAAATTTTATTTAAAAAAAAAATCAAAAGTGTCATAATTTTTTAAGATTTGAAATTATTTTGATTTGTTTTTAATTTCAAAACTTAAAAAATTAATTAACTTTTTTTAAAAAATAATAATTTATCAACTAATTTTCATAAATTATTTTTATTTTTTTTTTATTTTATTAATTAATATTTATTGATTTTAATTTAATTTTATTTATTTAATTTTATTAAAAAAATACAAAAAAAAATTTCTTTTTTAGATTTAATTTAAATAAATAAATTTATTTGTTAATAATTTAATTTTAATTTGATAATTTTACGTAAAATAACGAATCATTTAAAAAAATATTTTTTTTATCTTTTTAAGAAAAATCATTAAATTTTTTATCATTAAATTTATTTTTTGTTTCAAATGATTTGTTATTTTACGTAAAATTATCAAATTGAATTAAATTATTATTAACAAATAAATTTATTTGTTTTCGATTTAAATAAAATTTAAATTTTTTTAATAAAATTTTTAATAAATATTAATTAATAAAAAAAATAATTTATGATAATTAGTTGATAAATTATTATTAAAAAAAAAATAATTAATTTGTAAGTTTTGAAATTAAAAATAAATCAAAATAATTTAATACATTAAAATAATTAATTTTTGAATTTTTTCTATATATATTTTAAAACTAAAAAAATGCGAAATTATTCGAAAATAATTCGTTAAATTAAAACGAAACAAATGCTTTTATCCCTCAACGATGACTTTCAAAAAATTTAATTTGAACGAAATATAGAATTAACTCATAATTCGCTACTGGCTCTTCGTTTTTTATAACAAGTCGGACATCATTTATCCGAGTCACGATCCCACTCTAATCCTATTAAAACCTACAAAGCACAGTTTTTCTTCTTTCGCCAAACCTGAACGTTAATAAAAAAAAAACTTGAATGCATTCACGTTGAATAATAAAGAAAAGCCACACTACAAATGCATCTCTTCTCGTTAAACAAATTTCAATAAAAAAAAATCCGAGGAAGAAGAAAAAAGAATCATAAAAACATTTGTACAAGCACGAGGGGCGAAAAAAATGAAAGAAAAGTAGTAGACCAAAGTATATTAAAAGTTGATGCATAACTTGCATAATAATAAATTTTATGTGTGAGTATATCTTTGCTCTGTACATGGACAAGTTTAATGCTTTTTATGTTTTTTTTTTCAAATATAAATCTTAATAATAAAAAAATCAGAAAAAAGTAGTCGTGAAAGTGTACGTGATTCCTACTTTTTTTGTGTGGAATAGAAAATGAAGGAAAAAAGTTGAAACAAAAGGAATTAGAGATGCAAATAACTAGAAAATATTCTGATTTTGAGAAAGAGATTTGCTGACGAGGAATTTTTTTTTATTGCTCAATGTTTTGTAAAGTTTGTGTCGGGAAATATTTCAAAGTTGCCTCAAAGGCTGAATTTAAAAAAGTAGGTCAGTAGGTTGAGCTAAGAAAGATTTGAAGGTTATGTTTAGATTTTAAGTTTTTAAAAATTATACTTTTAATTTTGGCGCCAAAATAAATTTGAAAAATATATTCCAATATGGCGACTTTATATTGGCGCCAAATTCGATTTTTTCATTTTTAAACAAATTTTATCAAGATTAAGCATTGATTTGGACTTTTTTACATTTTTAATAAGAAAAGATATAAATTTAAAAAAATAATTAAAACAGTACGAAAATTATAAAAACAGGGCTGCCAAAAAATTACAAAACAAAAAATGTTTGATTTTAAAAATAAAAAAAATTAAGATCTTAAAAAATAAGATCTTATAATCGGAGTAAAACTTATTGAAAATTTGTTGAAGTATAAAAAGGGATTACCATTTAAATAATTAATATTTTGTGTGATCTTGATCTATTTGTCGATCTGTACTCGCCCTCTGGTGTCAGGTTTTGGAACCACCAAAACTATTTAAATTCATTTTTTAATGAAAAAAGTTCATAATGTAATAATAAATAAATTAAATAAAAATAATTAAATAAATAAATTAAATTAAATAATTTAAATTAATAAACTTAATTAAAAAAAAAATAGAAAATAAAATTTAAAAAAGTAAATATCAACACGAAACATATTTTTAAAGTCACTTGTTCATTTTGTGATAAAAAAAATATTTAATAAAAACTGAAATGAGTGTTAAAATTTGCTCTCGTAATAAGAGTCTCTATAAAAGTTTACAACTCAAACAGTCAAATAATTTTTTTCCTCTAAAAAAAATATAAAATTACAAAATCCTCGCACTAAAAAAAGTAAATTTATCTCACAAAATTCTGGATCACCATTATTAAAAAAAATAAAGCTATTAAAAACTTTTTAAATCCTTTTAAAAACATTTCTCAGCCTTTTGTTTACTCCAAGCTTTCAATAATAATTTAATTTACCTGTTAAAAAATCATCCATTTACCTCCGCGCATCCCTCAAACAAGGAAGTAATAAACGAGGGTAAATTTTCCGTGAAATAAAAGTTAATTATGTACTTTTTCACACACAAACATTAAACCTTCGCATTTCTTCCGACAGAATTGATTCCTCTTTAACAGTGATTAACATAATTATAATTGCATTAAATCTCTCTCTTCATCTTCTTCCTGCCATCAACATCAACGAAGCAACAACAAATAAACATTATTCTGATTCCGTCGTCGCACACAAGCAGAGATTTACCCCGAAAGCTGTACTAGTTGACGATGATGAGAACATATTCAGAGAGCTAACTCGTTATATAAATATAAATAAGAAGCATGAGAAAGTTTTTTGCACTAATAGTGCGTTGCTTATTTTTTGTTGAATTTGTTTTCTCATGTGAAAGGAACACTTCACGATGAATTTGTTGAACTTGGAGAAGATTCCTGCTGTAGTTTTTGCTTTTGTAGTGAATATAAAGGTGACGTGATGTGATAAAAACTGATAATTTACAAAAAAAAAAACTTTAAAAGTAGTAAAATTGTGCGAGAAAAAAAACTTGATTTTCGTAACGAGAAAGTTGTGTCAAGCAGATTGTAATGCAATTACTTTTAAATTCGTCAAAAAGTTTATTTTACGAGGTGATTTGATACAAGGGTTGGAAAAAGTTTTTTTTTAACTGAAATTTATTGGTTTCATCATTTTATGAATTTATACGACTTTTTTTTGTCGATATTCCATATTTAAAAAAAAATTTCTCCCCAAAGTCTTAGAATTGTTATAATTTTTTTAAAAACACTTAAAATCTAAAAAAAACTTCTGTTTTAAATTTTTAAACATTTTTTACCCCAATGCACATTTTGAAAAATTTTCCCGCCAAAAAAGTTTATGTCAAAATTTTTTTCAGTTTTCTTAATTTTTGAATTTGGACTAAAATGAACACAAATCAGTCAATTTCGGTCATAATATAAAATTTGATGACAAAAAATAAATGTTATTAGATCTTTTGCTTCAATGATTAAAAAACAGATCAGATCGAACAGATCAGATCGAACAGATCAGATGAGATCACATTTTTAGATCCATCTCAGATCTTTCTTTTTGATCTCTTGTTAGATCCTGATCTAAATCGTTCGTCTCTTCAAACATTCGAACCCTGCTCAATTTTTTCAATTAATTTTAGTATCCACTATTTACTAAACCACTTGCTTTGTTTCTCTTTGCAGCTTTGATGTTAGAGGACGTTCGTTTGCCAAAGCACTCTACTGGTCAGATGCCAATGCATTTGGACCGAGAGCGTACTTTGTTACAGTATCCAAGCCAGCAGCACTCAACATCGACAACATTCAATTGGATGATGAAGGGGTAAGATTTTCAATTTAATAAATGACTTTATCGAATTTGATTTTAATGTAAAAATAGAAAAAACTAGCGTTACTCGTATATTCGAAGTTTTTCTAAATTTCCATGAATTTTTTTCTAATTTTTTTTATTCAAAAACCTTTATTCGAAAATTTTCCAATAAGTTTCGGAAAAATACGTGAAATAGAATTTGAGTCAACTCGTTACAAAGCTAAAATTTATTTTTAAAAAATTATTATTCAAATTTAAAATTTTTAAAAATTTATTTAAATATAAACAATAAAAAATATAAAAAATAATTAATAAAATTTAAAAATAAAATAAATAAAAATTTATATATTTAATCAATTTAAATATTTTTATTTGAATTTAATTTTTTGTTAATTTTCACAGTTTTTCTAAAAAATTTTTAAAATATTTTAATTTTAATTATTAATGAAGTTATAAAATTTTAAAGCGCCATCTATGGTCTTTTATTATATATTTTATATTTTTTTTTATATTTTTATTATTTCATTTTACTTTTTTTCTTTTGATAAAAAACTATTAAAAATTATGATTAAAATTTAAAATTTTAAAAATTAAATAAAAATTTGAATAATTTTATTTACATTTAATTTTTCTAATTTTTACAGTTTTTCTAAAAATTTATTAAAAAATTTAAATTTTAATTTTTATGAATTTTTATTATTTATTTATTTATTATTTATATGATTTTTTTAATTTTTCTAATTTTCACAGTTTTTCTAAAAATTAAATTCAAAATTTATAAAAATGATTAAATTTTATTAAATTAAATTATTATTAAATTATGAAGTTTAAAAGTTTTAAAGCGCCATCTATGGTCTTTTAAAATAACTAATATTTTTTATTTTTTTCTTTTGATAAAACAAAAATTAAATTTCACTAAAAAGCATTTGAAAAGCGATACGAACGAATCAATTTCTCTCTAATTAATTAAATGGCTCAAATATTGCAAATCAAATTATAATTTTGTACAAATTCCAATTTTATTTTTCATTTGCAGATCTATCGCTGCCGGGTAGACTTTCAAAATTCACCAACCAAGAATCATCGAATAAATCTGACTGTCATAGGTAGGTATCCTTAATTCAAGTAGGCAACATTGTGTGTGTGGGGATTTTGTGACGTTTCAATTGAAAAATTGCCTCATGAAAGGGAGAAAGAGAGGCGTTGCATGTCGTGCCGTGCGTTTATCGTACTTTTTGTTGACATGCAATCAGATGATGCTTATTAAATATATTTTGGGACACACACACAATATTGACTAGAATCAATACTCGAATCTCGTACGTTTGACAAATAATTGATTTACTCTAATCATCGAAAAAAAAAAGTGCCACCACATCAAATTCTCGTGTATGACGAGTCGGGACGCGACGTGGCAGGTGTCGTTGGCCCCTTGCTGGAAGGCGATAATTTGGTGTTGACGTGTGAAGTGCGTGGCGGACGTCCCGAGCCAAAGGTTACGTGGCTGAACGGGAATCGACCACTCAAAACGGGCACTGGCGTGTCAATGGCACGTCATGTAACTGTCAATCGACTCGAAATTAACAACATTGGACGCGAACAGCTCAACAGCACGTACGTCTGCCAGGCGTCAAATACGATTTTAGTGCCGGCAGCGGAACGCACCATTCGCATCGAAATGCTACGTAAGTTTTTTTTTTGTTACATTTTTGAAAAAGATCAAAGGAAATTTATTTTTTTTTGCAGTAAAACCTGTTTCAACGAGCATTTTGAACAAACCACGGCAATTCACATCAAATACTGAGTATACGTTAGATTGCGAGGTTGTGGGAAGTGTTCCTGATACCGAAGTTAAATGGACACAAAATAATCGCCCTTTCACGAGAGGAAAGGTAAGTTTACAATTTTTACCCAAAAAAATTTTTCTTTTATTTTTCTAAGCAAAAAAAAATAATTCCTGAAAGTATGCAATCAACATCTAATCAATAAAAATCAAATTTTTACCCCTTTTGGTATGCAATGAAGCTCAAATGTTATTTTTAACATTTTTTACGATTTTTTCAAAAGTTTTTCCAATTTTTCTGCTACATAAACCTTCAAAAAACTAAAACCAATAATTTACAAAAAACCGTAAAGAAATTCCTAAAACAAAACTTGAGTTATTGCATTTCAAAGCCAAAAATTCATAAACTAACCTCAAAAAAAAAAAATTGTTTTTCAATCAGAAATAGAGTTAATACTAGGTAATCAATGGATGTCATTAACACATCCCCGATTTTATTTATTACTTTTATTATTTTAGAAACTGAACCGCACGCAATAACACGCTCTAAATTTTATTACTGCGTTGATTGATTTATCTATCCTCCCTTTCCTCGTCGTTACGCGTCGTTTTCGTCGTCGTAAATCGTCCGCAATTGCAAAACTGATTTCTATAAAACAATTTCATGCGGACATGATTCGCTTCAAATATCCGGTTCGAAGGTTTTTCCCTATAATAATGATGATATATTTTATTGCTCCCCATTTTTTTTCTCTATCTTTTTTCGGGGAACGAAATGTGCCTTCTTTTGTTTATGTGTTAGATGATGTGTGTTGATGTGTCGTCGTTGTTGTTGCTCTTGAGTGAAAATAAAATTTCAGAGTAAGCACAATTTTCATGTTTCACGTTTTATTTGACGGGCTATTACGGAAACGAGCAGTGGATTAAAGTAATAAACGTGAGTTTTTCTAGGATTTTGAGTTGCAATACTAACGAAAAATAACGGAATAATTTTTTTAAAAAGCAAAATCTGCTTTTTGTGTTGATTTTTTTAAATTTTCTAATGAAAAAAAAAATATATATATAAAAAATAATTATATAATTTAAAATTAGATAAAAAAATAATAACTCTTTAAATTTTAAAAATTATTAATTAAAAAAATTTTTGAACAAAATTTAATTTAAAAAAAAATATTTTTAAACTTAATAATTTAATTTCCAAAATTTCTGTTAAAAATTATTAATTATAAATTTTTTTAAAATTTTCGAAATTAGGTTCTTTTAAAAAAATATTAAATAAATTATTTAAATTAAAAAAAATTTAAAAAATTTTTAATTAAATTAAATTTAAAAATATTAAGAATTAAATTTAAGAAAAATAATTTATGAATTAATTAAATTATATATTTTTTTATGTTTTAATTTAATTAATAAAATTTAAAAATAATTTAATTAAAAAAAAATAATTAAAATTAATGAAATATTAATAAAAATAATAAAATTTTAAAATTAAAAAAAATTATTAAAAATTCAGACAGACAAAATTGCTTTAAGCTCGATATTCTTAAAAAATTCCTTTCAAAACCATCAAAAAAACTACTCCAAAAACTGCATACATTGCGCATTCTTCGTCCTACTGAGACATTAATTTTATGGTTCTATTTACTTTTTTCCCGTATTTTTTCGTTTTCTCTCTCCATTTTTCATGATTGTGGAAACCTACCATGAAACGCTTTTATTACATCACGACATTCCGTTTTTTTTCGTTCATATAAGTTTTATAACTTATTCATTTGTTTTATTTTTAAGTCGTGTCCCAGTTACTTTGTCAGTTACTCGTAGGTACATATCAAGCATAATAAAGAGTTAGTAACAGTTAGAACGAATAAAAAAGAAGAGAAAACGAGTAAAAATGTAAAATATTCACACATGTGTTTGTCTGTCGCCGCCAGAGGGAAAACGACAGCAATTTTCATTAGATTTTTATGGACATTTTTATAGACATTTCATTCATTTACCACTTTTATTTTACTCGGAGACGACAGATTTTTTTTTGTGCTGTTTGTCGATGTAGGCTAATTTAATTCTCTCTGTTTTTTGGTTTACCAAAAGATGAACTTTTTATTTGGTAGATTTTTTGAAATGTCAATGAAATGTTTAGATTTTTTTGTTTAAAGTTTTCGCAGAAAAGGGAAAAATTTTAAAAAAAATTTCTGGATCGAAAATACTTTTAGTCAGATAAAAATTTAAAGCTTTTGCTTGAGAATAATTTAAAATTAATCCTTTAGTTGATTTTGTACAAAAAGTTTAAAGTAAAAAATTATTTACTTTTCCTTAAGTCAAAGCCAATTAAATCAAAATTAAAAATTTAATTTTTTCAAAAAAATCAGGTTTATCATTAAAATATTTTTTTTGCTAAATTTTTTTCTATGAGATAAAATTGAAAAATAACCAACTTTTTTAGAAAATTGATATTTTTCAAAAAATTATTTTTTTTTAATTTGATTTAATTGACTTAAAAGAAAAAATAAATTAGCTTAATAAGATTTCAACTAATTTTGATTTATTCTCAATCAAAATCAGTTTGCCTCTGAGTATTTTCGACCCCGCTATTTTTGCCAAATTATGTAATTTTGCTATCGAAAGAAATTTTTCGCCTCAATCTGTTCGATTTTCGCCTCACTTCGCTTTTCAAAACTCTAATGCATTTGAAATGATGCTGGTTTATTTACACAGATCAGGTAAACAAAGCACATCATCAGCTGCACTTTAAACTGCATACTTACAGCAAAATTGGTTCTTGTAATTAGTCACCCGAAAATGCTCTATCAACATATTTACTCACTGTCTTTTTGTTTCTCTTTTCATCCACGCAGGTTCAACTATCAACTAATGGCAGTGTTGTTACATCTCGCATCACATTTCAACCCGTACCCGATGACGATGGCACCATGCTGAAATGCGAGGGATCTAATCCACGTTTAACAAATTCCGCAAAAGAGGATTCAATGATAATGAATGTTTTATGTAAGTATCATAATAATCAGTTTACACATGCCACACACTTACTCCCATACAGTGAGCATCGAGATCGAGCGAGATTTTGTGTAAGTTTGGTTGTGGGATGTGCATCGAATTTCCTAATATGTACTAACAAAGTTGAATGAAATGACAGGAATTAGCAAAGGTATTTGATGGTGTAAATTATGTCGCTCACTTATGGAAATAGATTAAATGAGAAGGATTGTAGAAAAAAAAATAATTCTTGAAGAAGACTTTTCAAAAAGACATTTTAAACGACGCTCATTTGTTCAACCATAAAATTTAATTGCTCTTCATTAACAACGCTGCCATCAATTTGACAATGCCGCTTCGTCTTTTTCTCTTCTTGCATGCAAAACACACTCTCTCACATCATGTCATTAGTCTTCCTGGTATATGGAACACCGCATGAAGACATGTTATAATTAGAAGTCCCCAAAAGCGAATGAAAAGTGCGCCACCATCATCGACAAACAACAAGCAAGAAAGCAATTTGACACTTGTGTGACGTCTAACATTTTAATGCCTCAAACACAAACACGAGGAGACGATAAGTACACATGCAGAGCTACAATCCCTTTTACAATAATTAAACAAACTTCGTCAAATATTTCAAAGGGAAATGCGATGCCGATGAGTACTAGGCAATTATTTTATGGAATGACAAAAGCAGAGATGTAGCTACAGGGGATTTTGGAAAGAGAGCAATATCAAAGGGCGTTTATGTTTAGTCAAAGTCATATAAGCTACGAAGAAAAATCTTCAAAAATTCTCTAAGGAGATTAAACGGGTTTCTATATGAAATTATTCAAAAGTCGGATACAATTATGAGGTGCACAAAAGATTTTGAATAAGGAGCTGAACTATCGCATATATCACAAAACAGTTTTTTTATGTTGGACTTTGTAAATCATCAGTAAACTTAAAAATACCGAGTACTTACAAGAAATATCAATGCCATTATGGACGACGAAACGAATTCTTACTCAGATATAAAAAGTATCATATAAGGAGTTCGTCGCCGCAAAGTTTGCCATAAAGTGCATTTTTCGAGCAAGTGTTTCCATGACTAAGATATTAAAGCTACCGAACCACACTTATTATCAAATGATCACTTTTTCTAACAAAAAGGGTCTCACGTATATGACTCAAAGCATTTTGTCAACGACTAACCGTGTTAAAAATGCATTCAGTTACGATTATTGCAATTTGCTGCCATTTTTACTGCATACACAACTACCAGATTTTTCAAGAATCTCTTGCATTTTTCAGTTCAGTATATCCTAAATCAACGATGTTGGAAATCCAGTTTGCCATTCAAACCGTTTTTTAAAACCTCAGATCCATAAATTGAGACTACGCAAAGTTATCTCAATTGTTCTCCAACTCTTTAAATCTTTTTTAATAAAATTAATGTAAATATGAGTAAATATAATGATTATGGTCTACTAGTTCCTTACAAAAATTATTTTTCTTTAAATTGATTGAATGACTAATAGAAGAAAAGTGGAATAAATAGTTGAATTTTATCAATAATGTTCTTAACTTTAAACCCTTAAAATCATCTTTCAATTTCTTAAACGAATCTCTAGTATTTGAAATTCTGGGGCACCCCACGAAAAAATTGAAGCTACACCCCTGAATAATAAACAGACAAAAACAGAGTAAAATTACAAGAAAAAAAACATGAATATTGCTTATTTTTACTTTGATCTCATCTAGCATGGGAGCCTTAAGTACCGAAAATAACACAAGAAGTGTGTTAATGATAATCTTTTAAAGATATGACAAAAAGTGACACAGGTGCTTTTTATGAGAATTGCTTTTTCTCTCTCTGTATCTTCTTCCTTATTTTGAACAAGTTAAGTTTAATTGGCTATTATTTGCTTCAATCATCGGCATATGTGACTTTTCCATGCATCGCTTAAAGTTGATAATTACCTAAGTTAAAGCGCTACAAATTTTCCGCATTGAAAAATAAACTGAAGAAAATCTTCAATGGGAAGCCAAGCTTCTGTATAAATTGCTCACGTGCAGACATTTTGTGTCCATTTCTGCAAAGCAAAAAGAAAAATGTGAAAGAATCTTTTGAAAGTTTTTCCTCTCTCGGTCTTTTTATATTTCATATTCAATAACGTAAACGGTATTGTTACTAAAATAGAAATCCTTCCTTTCAAATCCATCGTAAACAGAAGACGAAGTAAAAGTTATAATTTTTCAATTTCCGAGAAATCGTTTGTTTTCATTTGAAGCGCGTGATTTCCATCCCCTTTTTTCACCAGAATTAAAAGGAAAAAAAGTTTCGTGTTACAATTTTGCTTCTGTCTCATCGCGACTCGGTAGTAAAATGTGTCTCGAAAGATAGTTATGAAAGTATTTATATTGTGGAGTCTCACAAAAAAAAAACGAGAAATGAAAAAAAATGTAATTTTGAGATGATTTTAACGAGTTGTCTCCTGAGCAACCGAAAAACTTTTCTCTCTTGTTTACGGTGGAAATTCATCAATAATAATTGAAAGGCATTGCGCGCGAAGGACTTTTCAATCAAACTTTTCGGTATGTTTCTCAATTGTGTTGTCAATTTTCCGCAGTTTTTCACTTCCCTCGCAAACATACGGCGCTCGAAAAAAAAAGTTACATTGAAAAAGTTTTTTTTTGTTCAGTAACAAATAATCAATTGCCGTCACACTTTTTTTTTTGCTGGCTTCGTTTTTTTTTCGGCGACGTTTGTGAGTTACATTGATTGATAGGGTGTCTCAGTCGGTCTGTGGAACAGCAAAAAAAAAACGTTTTTCGCACTAAATTCTTTCAACTTACTTGTCGACTGACAGAAATAACACAAATTTGCACAGATGTTCCATGTTTGCTGTCATCGTTTGTTTGTTTTTTTTATTCTGTTCACTTCATGAGGTATTCCGATCATTGTTGCCGGGCTCCTCGTTGAGTGTATTAATATTCTGGCAAGGAACATATTTTTCGATCGTTACATAAACAATCATTGTCACATTACCATTGATTGGGACAACTACATTTGTGATATTTTTCGTAGTAGCATCATCATCATCATTGTCGCTCGTCGCTTCATTATTATACTTACAAAACATGAGAAAGTTTGTCTCTGTGATATCTTTGTTCATTCATGGAATTGTTTTTGGTTTGGGTGGATTGTAAGTATGCAAAATATGTGGAGAATGAGATGACTTTGTTGTTTTTTTTGAGTAATTTTCGTTTCTCTTATTGTTGGGAAAGTTTAGTTTTATTATCAGAAGACCAGTTAACGAGAATTTTTATTAGAGATATCGAAAGTTTGAGTCCAAAGAGTTGGAAAACTGATCTTAAATTATGATAAAGGCTCTAAAGCTTAAAGCTATAGACCTAAAAGTTACAATAAAAGCTCATTGAATCATTTTAGAAATATTTCTAAAATATTTGAAGCTCTAATTTTTAAAAAGTTAAAAGTCAATAGAAAAATCTAGGGCCAAAAAAAAAATTTTTTTTAACTCGAACTTTGAAAATTCAATAAATTTAACTTCAACTTGAGTAATATTGAGAAAATGTTTTGACCTAAAATATTTAATCAAATTTTAGTAAAAAAATCATTAAAAATATAGAAAAAATTAGAATATGAAAAAACTTAAAGCTTAAGTCAAAAATAAAAATAATTTTACTTTTTGGAATTGAAAATATTCTAAAGTCAATGAAAGCTTTTAAAATAGTGAAATTTATAATTTTAAGAGTTCCAAAAAAGCTTTAAAAATGTTCAAGACTATTCAAAAACCTCAAAAAGTAAAAAAGAATTTTTTTTCCAGTTTGAAACAAACCAAAATTCCTTACAAATCACCTTCCTTTTCAAAGAGAAAAAAAAATCATTCCTACCCCTGAATATGTTTACTTGATTTGATTAAATTTGCAACTTGGCCTTATCATTATCTCCATCATCTTCTCATTTTTCATACACGAATTTCTTTTTCATACACTCTCTTACCTACAGAAGTTTCCAACGTGATAACATGTCTCTCGAGTATTTTTGTGTGTCCAAGTCCCACAAATACATGCTTTTATAAGAGACCTTTTTGACCACCTTTTACGTGTTCTTTCGCCGCACACTCCTTTTTTTCCTCGTATACATTCCGGGTGTATCGCATTGCCTTAGGTTCGGCATAAAGGAATAATGTGCATGTAGTTAAGACGTAACAAGGGTTATATGGCCATTCAATTTGATGTGGTTTTGACCACCATTCTTGCCAGGTAACATTTTGCGTAGATACTACCTTAATGTATATGTGCTCCGGAGATAAATGGATCTTTCATTTGTGGCGGATGTGTGGAAAAGGTAGTTAATTTTTAAACATGTTCCGTAAAGAAAGGAGGTAATGTAATCATATCGACAGATTGACGAAATAAATTTACGGTAATGGGACCAAGGGATCACAAACTTTTTTTTCCCTTTTCCGCCATATATGAGATCTTGATAGATCCGTAATCATCATCATCATCACGGACATTTGTCCCTCATGCTCGACACAAAGGTGATAAGATCAAACTTTTTTTCTCTGTGTTACAATTCGATTTCAACGAACGATTATCATCGTTATTAGGGATTATTATCATTACACTTTGCTAATGTGCGAATAATCATTTTTTAATTATTAAAAGCAGGTGTGTCTAATTGGTCTCTGTGATTAATTACCGACACGGAAGATTGCGATCATTACAATTTTTCCAAGTGTAAAAATTAATTTGAAATTTCGACAAATTAGAGTTTATAAATTTTCCGGTATGCAATGTGGTAATAATAATTGTTCCGTAATTAATTGCGCATTTTTGACATCACTAATAATAATGAATAGCTTCGTTCGATATGACACATGTAGTGAATATCGCGCCACAAAAAGTGATTGAACCTGAAAACTGCAATAAAAATAAGTGAAAATAAAATTTTCCAAACCATAACGACAAAACATAAAACTGTCAAGTGAGAGCCGATCGACTCAATTGAAACGCATAAATGCAATAAAATAATAAAAAAAAAGTTCACAATAACCCCATAATGATAATGTTATCGATGAAAATTGAATCGGCAAAAGTTTTCAATTCATTCATGGCGCTGCCAATAAAAACGGAAAATAATTTTCCAGTGTATTGCTCTCGCCATCCTCGTTATAAACATGGCAAATGGAAAAATGTCTAAGCACTCATTCCAAATATAATAATATCGGAAAAATGAATATTACTTACATGGGAACACACATCCACACAGTTAGCAGAATAGTTTACCCTATGGGTGAAAAACGGGTCAGATTGATCCATTAAGGGATCAGGTTGACCCCGTAGGAGTCAAATTGATCCCTTAAGGGGATTTTTTGAAAAACGGATCAGCTTTGATCACTTAAGGGATTAACCTGATCCCCTTTCGAATAGGTCATCTACAGACCTTAAAAATGGGATCTTTAAAGAGATCAATCTGAGCCCTTAAGAGGTCAATTTGATCCCTTCAAGAGGTCAATTTAATCTCTTAAGGGATCAAATTGACCTCTTAAGGGATCAAATTGACCTCTTAAAAGATTCAATTTTTTGGGTCTACGGATGACAAATTCGGAAGGGCTTTAGGTTGATCCATTAAGGGATTAATTTGACTCCTGAGGGGTCAACCTGATCCCTTAACGAATCAATCTGACCCGTTTTTCGCCCATAGTATACTATTCGAAAAGTTTTTAAATGTGTGTGCAATAAATGCAGAGAAAGGAAGTTTCCTGATGGGTACGAAGAAGCCGATTGCTTGTTATGCATTCTAGTGTGAGTTTTTCACATAAAGTGGAAAAAGGTACAAGGTTAAGTTTCTTTGCAGCAGTGTTTTAAAAAGAAACGAAGAAGACGACAACGTTCGAAATGGAAATGTGTTAAAAGTGTATTGTGGTTGTTGTAGCAACTTCCTTTTAGAATAATAATAATGGAGCGGTGCAGAAATAAAAAAAAAACGAAACAACAAAAAAAAACGAATGAAGGAAATTTGAGTAAAATAAGATAAAATATATATGCAGTAGAAAGGAGAAATTCAATTTTCCATAGTTGAAAAGCGAGCGGCAAAACATAAAATGCATGCGAAATTTAACATGGTCGATGAAATCGAATATGTTTGAAACTTCTTCATGGAGTGTCTCTCACTCGTGTAACACAAAAGTTTTTCTTTTATACTTTTCGCGCGCGTTGCCTCATTGATCTGTTTCCTATATATATTTCTGCAGACAAAAAAAAATCATAAAACCGAACAAAGCTAAAAGAAAAAAAAAATACGTTACTGTTTTATAATAATAACAATAAAAAGTTTGAAAGAACTTTTCCTCCTCAAATTAGCGATTTTATGACGACCAACGACGACGATGCTTTTATGTATTTTAGCCATTCCATTCGCACATTCCATTAAAGAGGGAAAAGGTTTTTTTTTCGGTTCACAGAAATTGAATTTATTTCGTTGATATTGAACCGCCCGCGAATTACCTGGGAAAACGTTTCTCTCCACACGCAGCTCGAGTTATAGCCACGGAAATAAAATAAAATAAACAATAAATTGGCGAATAAAAAAAGGCCATATCGTTTACTTGCTTTGCCACCAGATGCGCTTATCAAATTTTCACCGCGTTTATATTTTTCACGTGCATCGTTCCGCTTGTTTTTTGAAAGGATCGGTTTCATACGTTTAAAGACGGAATTAAATTCTATAAGAATTTATTTTAAAATTTTGTGGAAATGTTCATTGAACGAAACTATTTTTGAAGGGTCAATTTCCATTAGGGATGTCAATAGTGAGTAAACTTAACCTCAAACGTTATAAAAATTGGACTCCATTAAAGTTAAATTAAATCAATATTGACATCCCTAATAAAAAAATTATCATTTGAAAAATAATTTAATTTGGTATGATTTTCAATTTAATTAAATTGACATGATGAGACTTTCAATTTCGTGTCAATTTAATAAAAATTTTCTCTTGAGGTCTTAAAAATTTCCTATTGAGGTTCAAAGATTTTCTCTTGAGGTCTTCAGATTTTCTCTTGAAGTCTTCAAAATTTCCTCTTGAGGTTCAAAAATTTTCTATTGAGGTCTTAAGGTTTCCTCTTGAAGTCTCAACATTTTCTCTTGAGGTCTTAAAATTATCTCTTGAGGTTCAAAAATTTCCTCTTGAGGTTTTAAGATTTTCTCTTGAGATTCGAAAATTTCTTCTTGAGGTCTAAAAATTTACTCTTGAGGTCTTTAATTTATCTCTTGAGGTCTTCAGATTTCCTCTTGAAGTCTTCAAAATTTTCTCTTGCGGTCCTAAAATTTTCTCTTGAGTTCTTAAAATTATCTCTTGAGGTTCAAAAATTTTCTCTTGAGGCTTAAAAATTTCCTCGTGAGGTTCAAAGATTTTCTCTTGAGGTCTTAAGGTTTCCTCTTGAAGTCTCAAAATTTCCTCTTGAGGTCTTAAAATTATCTCTTGAGGTTCAAAAATTTTCTCTTGAGGCTTAAAAATTTCCTCTTGTTAAATTAAACTGACAAGATGCGTCAATTTGATAAAATCAAAAGTCTCATCGAACGAAGCTATTTTTGAATAATCATTAGGGATGTCAAAAGTGAGTATTAATTTATGACATTAAGTCAAGTTCAAATATTCTCACTATTGACATCTCTAAAGATCATTCAAAAATAGCTTCGTTCAATGAACTTCGATTTTCATTCGTTTTAAATCAAATTTTAAAAAAATTCCACATTTTTATAGCAACTTAAATGAAAGATAAACGTGAAAATGATGACGCTCCTGCGAAAAACTAAAAAAAAATTAAATAAAATTCAATGGTTTGAGTAAAAAACAATAATCAATATCTGCAAAAAAAAATGTAAGATTCTTTCTTCTAATGCCTTGTTGGCTTGCCTCAGTTCACATGTAAAATGAGGAAAAACGAAAAATATTACAGTAAAATTTGATGGCGTTATAAAATTTTATGATTATATGTTTGACAATTTCTTTCGCTGCTACACAAAAAAAATAAAGTCTGATGTGGTTTGCCAAAAAAAAAAAAAATGAGAGCAAAAAATCGTTACATTCGCTCGAACGACAATATGTTTCGTTCTCGGAAAAAGCGCGCGTCGCATACCTTATTATTTAAAAACAATTTACCATCGCACACGTCTCCCCTTTTTTTATTTATGAAAATTTAATTATGCACATTAAATAAACCTCCTTCGTCGTTGGCGTCTTCCTCGCTGCTAGAAAAAAAAAGTGTTTATCTCTCTCTCTGCGTGCTATGCAAAGTGTATTGATGTGACGCGGCGTCGTAATATATAAATTTTCTTATTGCCTCCCATAATTTTTCCCGTCTTATCCGTACGCACGAACACGCATTCAAACATCGCACACACATTTGATGACATACTTAATAATACGTTATTTTAGCGAAGCCGTCTAAATTTATTATGACAAAAGAAAGTTGTATAAAATTTCCTCAATTTTTTTTCTTCTCTCTGCTTTTTGGCCTATTTCAGATCCACCGCAAGTGGTTTTATCACTCGGTTCCACACTTAATCCGACCGATATAAAGGAGGGTGATGACGTTTATTTCGAGTGTAATATCAAGGCAAATCCGAAGGAACACCGAATAACGTGGTCGCACGATGTAAGTATATATAGTTTCGGGCTTTTGTAGCAATTTGTGTGGAAGGTGATGGTGCGAAATAACAGGGAATTAATAGGAAATGACTTTTGGATAGGCTTTTATTATATTTTTTGTGTTAGCCATTAAAGCTTAACGACAGCCAAAGGTGACGATTTTCCCATATAATTTTGAGGGAAAAAGGTTGGAAATTATTTTTCATGTTTTTTCCTTTGTTTTTTCGGTACGAGAAGATTAATTTTAAATCACGTTTTTTTTTTGATTAAAAAGTTAAATTTTATTAAAGGATGTTATAAAGACAAAAGTTTTTATTATTTTTAAAAAATAATAATAAAAATATAGAAAAATAATAGAAAAATTTTTATTATTCACATTATTCATTAGATTAAATATTTTTAATAAAAATTAAATTAAATTATTTTTTTATTATTTATTTAATTATAATAATAATAATTAATATAAATTAATAATAATAATATAAAATTAATTAATATTATTGAAATAAATAATAAAAAAATCATTAAAAAATTTTATTACTATTATATATAAAAAAAATAAAAATAATATTAATAATAAAAATTATTTAAAATTATATATTTTTTTTATTTTTTATAAAAGCATAATTATTTAATAAAATAAAATTCAAAATAATAATTATATAAAAATTAATATTTAATAACTATCAAATTTTTAGCAAAAAAAAATTAATAAAAAATTGAATTATTTATTTAGAAAATACTCCAAATTAATTTAAATTTTTTTTTTAAAGTCAAATAATATTTAGTGAATATTTCAAAATTATTTTTTTTTGTAAATAAAAGTTTAATTTTTATTAGATAAAAAAAATTTATAATTTTTTTAATATTTTTTTTTTTAGGTAAAAATGTATTTTTTTATTTATTATAAAAATATTTTTTAATAAATTATTTAATTATAAAAATTAAATTATAAAAGTTAAATTAAAAAAAAAAAACTAAAATTAAATATAAATTTTCAAAATAAATAATTTTTTATTTCCAACTCTTGAACAAAAAAAAAATATTAAAAAATTTAATTTTAAATTTAGAAAATACTCCAGATTAATTTTAGAAAATTTTTAAAATGAAATGTGGATATTTAAAAATTTAATAAAAATTAATTGGAGTACTTTCTAGATTTTTACTTAAATTTTTAAATAATTTTTTTTTAATTAAAATTTGGTAATAATTAAATCATAAAATACACAAAACAAATTCATTTTTTTTATTAATTTATAAAATTTATTAAAAGAAAATAAATCTTAAAAGGAACTTTCAAATAAGCTGAAACTTAATTAAGAAATTCTTCAAAAGCCTAATTTCAGTTTCAAAAGAAATCCTTAAAATATAAAAAAAGTGAAAAATTTTAATTAAAAACTTGTTTTAAACCTAAAGCATTTTTTACAATATACTTCAGCCTTGAACTCACCTTCACAATAGATTGCATTTCAATAGAATTTATTGCGAAAACCAGACTATAAAAACAGCTTGAAAGACTTCCTGATTGAATTCTTAGAAAATTTTTCCATGGTACCCGACAACAAGGCTTAAATTCCTTCACTTTTACTGCGAAGGAGGTATTTGCTAATAAAAGTTGGAATAAAATAAAGTTCAAACAGCTGCAAGCTGTAAATAAATTAATGAAATGCATTTATATCTTAAATAGAAGAAAAATATTTACTTATTTCGCTCTCACACGATGTTCCCTTTTTTTGTGTGCCATGCGAAACGAGAGAAATACTCTGGCGTACCAGAACATGTGCGTCAATGAATTATAAAACGAAATGAATGCAATAGTTGTAGAAACCTCAAAGAATTTAATTAAATTAAAACCTTTTCTGGTTTCTATTCTGTTTTCTTCTTTTTCCATGCCGTTGCCTGCCTGCTGCTTACTCCGACTGAACATCATCATCATCAACACCACCACCATGATCTTCAATCTATTGCATCAACACAGGGCATCCCAGTCATACAGAATGTGTCATGGGGTGTAATTATTTCGACAAAATCTCTCGTGCTGCAACGTGTCACCCGGCTGCAGAGCGGTCTCTATGCCTGCACTGCCGTCAACGACAAAGGAGAGACACAAAGTGAACCAGTTTCATTAAGGATTCATTGTAAGTATTTTTCGTATGCATGCCATGTCACCCAGCTCTCTAGCTCTACCGGTAGACGCTTTTTAATAATAATATAATAAAAATGATTGTGCCACTCGTGTCCCTCTTTCGGATCGTGCTGCTAGTAGTTTGTGTGCGTTTTGTTCCAAATTAAATGAATGGAAAATGAATGAATGTGTGGTCAAGCTTTGATTAAGAAAAGCAGCAAGAGAAAATACTCTCTACCTACGACGACGACTATTCATGTCAAAAAAGAGGATTTTAGTAAATTAAATATTTGAGAGGAAAATTGTGGGCATTTAATGGGAAAATAAATGATCATTATTATTTTAATTCGGGTTTCTTTGCTTTCTAGTTCAGCATATGTACTAACTCTGTGAATCGAAATAGCGAAAATTTTACTCTAAAGAATTCTTCAATTAATTTTTTAAGGTCCTAAAGTGACTTCAGAGGTTTAAATTCCGTTTTGAGGTCCTAAATTTAACTTTGAGGTCTTAAATTTATCTCTTGAGATCTCAAGTAAACTTCTTAGGGTTTTATATTTTAATCGAGTTGATGAATTTCTTCTTGGGGTCCTACTTTTGAGTTCCTAATTTTCATCAAAAATTATTTTGGGTCCTAATTTCTTTTTCTTGGGGTCTTTAATGAATTACTTGAGATTTTATAATAATTTTGACGTCTTTGAGCTTTCTTTAAGTCTTAAATAAAATTTAGGAGTAGATATAAACTTCTTTTAATTTGTCCTATTAAGTTTTCAAGTTCTTGAGGTCAAATATGGGTTCGAAATAATTCTCTAGATGTTTAAAATTAATTTCAAGGAGTCCTAAAGGAGTCTCAAAATATAAAATTATTATTTTGAGATCCAAAAATTGATTTCTTGAAGTTTCTAATTATTCTCCTAAGGTCTTAAAATTATTTGTTGAGGTCTTAAATTATTCTCCTGAGGTCTTAGTTAAATTTCTTGGAGTCATACATTTTCCTTGGGGTCCTAATTTTTTTCTTAGGGTTCTAGATTTTCTGCTGAAAGTCCTAAATTACTCTTTTGAGGTTCTAAAATGATTTCTTGATCATTAAATTATTTTCTTAAGGTTCTAAATTAACTTTAAGAGACCTTCAATTAACTTTTGAAGTCTTAAAGTTTTCAAACGAGGTCTGAATTGATCTTTAAAATCTCAAATAAACTTCATTTAAGTCTAAAATTTGATTCCTGAGGTCCCAAATTTTTTTCTTGAGGTCCTAATTAACTTCATTGGGGTCCTAAGTTTTTAATTAGAGAATCTTAACCTTTTAATTTAATTTTAACTTTATCGCTTAAGATCATTAATTAAATTCTTGAGGTCTTAAACTAATTTTTGGGGTCATTTATCTTGGGGTCTTAATATTTTCTTACTTTCCCAAATTTTTATATTGGGGTCCTAAGCTTTATGAATACTTAAACCAATTTTTGAGGTCTTAAAAAAACTTTCTGATGAGGTCCCAACATTTTCTCTTAAGGTCCTTAATTAATCTTCTGAGGTCTTAAATTAATTTTCTGAGGTCCTAAAATCAATTTGATTTCAATGATGTTAATTCTACCTCTTTTCAAGTCATAAAGTACAAATCATTTGATGTGGCTGCTGCACAGATGTTCAAAAGTAACTAACTAAAGGATAACTCGAACACAGCTTGAATCAAAGGAATAAAATTGGCTCTTTGTGTGTAAATTGGTTCTTTAACGTAATTTAATTTAGAAATATTTTGAAAAGACCAAGTCATGCGATTATTTTCCAGCTCTGGCATTTGCAATTAGCTTCTATTCCTCATGAGACTCGACCTCAATCGCAAACAATTGATCCTCTAATTCAGCTAAAAACAAAAAAAAATGACCAATGTTAGGCCAAATTTATCTCTTTGTTTGCGTAAAATGCACTTTTCGTGCTTTCGTGCAAAATTTGTGTTATCAGTTGGTTGAATTGGAGATTAGCGGAATAGTAATGCGCTCTCGTTTTGTTCCAACAAGTCTGATGGATGCTACTGAAAAATAAATTTTATTTGAACGAATTCTACTTTGACCTATTTAGAGCTTGTGGCGTGTATTTTTGTGTGTTTTAGTCTGTTGTTTGCCGAAAGAGAGACACACGAGCACAAACGGAAAAAAAAAGTTGAAATGAAAAAAAGCAATTAAACTGCCTCCCTCGTAAAATATACCATTTTATGTCTTTTCATTAATCCTTCTGTTTTTTTTTTTTGTTTGTTTTATGTTCTCGTCTATCGCGCGCGCGAAACAAACAACAGTTGCACCCATCTGTATCACATCTTCCATTATGGTGATTGGATCTTCCATTGATGAATCTGTAACGGTGCCGTGTCGCGTTGCCGGTGATCCATCAGTAATAACGTTCGAGTGGACATTTGCAAATAGCGGCGAACGATTTGACGTTACGTCGAACAACTTGGTGCCGAATATGGCAATTGAGGAGCATTTGGGCACCGGAACAGACATAAATGCACCGGGCAGCGTCAATAACAACAACAACAACAACAATAACAACGGTAATGCGATCACAACGAGTACCCGACATTTTAACAGCATCGAGGACTACAATGATAACAACAATAACGGTATGTATGCCGAGTGAATTTAAATACCTTTAAGTCATATTGTTATAGTGGCATATTGTGTTGTTGCTGCTCATTCGCGACGACGTGAAAAGGGGTGAAATTGATTGGGCTTTTCAGATTCAGTTAATTGAAAAGAAATGATAAGAACTTTCTAACTTAAAGAAAATGGAAACTAGTTAACTTAAAAATAATTTTCGATAAATTTACTCAAATGACATATTTTTTAATATTTTCAGCTAATAATTAAGATTTAAACCAATTTTTAGGAATCAACAAGATGATTTGTACCCAATTAAATCATTGTGAATAGATTTCTCGAACTCCAAACATAAAAGTTCAAACAATTGATCGGTTTTAATTAAAGCCGTATTATGAGCTGAGTTTTTAATTAAATACTTAATACAAATAAGGATCAAATATTTTGTTTTAGGATAATGGACCCAAATATAAGCCTTCTTAAGATCAAGTCAAAACTAAATATTAATTACATAAATCTTTCCTGAATAGGATATGTTAAAGGAGGAATATTTTAGAACTCAACAAATTATCCCAATGGACAATTAAATGGCTTGACGGTCTAGATTTGCCAGTTTGAGATTTTTTTTAATTTTCAGACAAAATTTTTTAAATCTAACGATAAATAAATAAATAAATAGCAAATTTTATCGCAAAGTTTATAAAGATTTTGAAATCATTTTCCATACTAAATGACTTAAGAAATCAAGTTTTGCTAGCTTTTTTATCGAAATTTTAGCTGTTTTTCAACAATTTTGACATTTTACACTATTTAAAAGGTTACAATACAATAATGTTTTTTTCGTTCGACTTAATTTACATGAGCTGACTATACTTAATTTACATACATAATTTTATAAACTTTTAAAGGAACAAAGGAACAGATTTTAACAATAAAGGATATCACAATAAATAGAATACTTAAAACTAATATCACAGCACTATTTAAGAGGTTATTAATTTTCATTTCGATTAATAATTAATTTCTTTCGATCAAAAAATTTGAAAATTATTTCTTAGAAAAATTTTTCAAAATAATTTTTGAAAAGGAAAAATTAAGTCAAAACGCTTATTTTTAACCAAAATCATAGAAAATAACTCAAAATTGAACAATTTTATTACTTTTCCATACTAAATAGTACTAAAAACGAAAATCTATATAAAATTCCTATATCCTCCATCCCCCATGGATTTTGTTTCAAACATGTAACGCGAAACAGAAAACGGTTTTGGAACACCCTAACCAATATTACATAAATTGTTGAAAATTTTTATCATTTGAAGATAACGAAACTTTTGGTACATGTATTGAAGTAATGTCGTTAAAAATCAATTGAGAACTTAGAAAAAATCAAGTACAGTATAATCTCCCAAAATAGGCACCAAAAATTCAAATAAGTGTACTAATTAAAGAATTTTTATTCTCAAATTGGGCTCCTGCAAATTGATGAAAATATAAAATTTTATGAGAAAATTTTTTAATTATTGGCCAGTTTTAATTATTTTTTTTTTTATAAATTAGCTAAATATTTTAAATAATACAAAAAATTTCAACAAAATAGAATTTTTTTTGAAAAATTTTTAAAACTTTTATTTTCTTGAATTTTTGATTGAAACTTCATAGAATTTCAGAATATTTAATTAGTTAAAAAATTTAAAAACTATTTTTTTATAAGGATTTTATTTTTAAAAGTTTCAAAAGATTTAAAAACTTTAAAAAAATTTTAGTCAGCCAATTAATTATTTTTTAAATATTTTTCAGTAATTTTATTGAAATATGATAAAAATATTAAATAAAATAAAATTTAAAAAATTAATTAAAAATAATA
The DNA here is from genome assembly GCF_036172545.1 of Culicoides brevitarsis. NCBI lineage: Eukaryota > Metazoa > Arthropoda > Insecta > Diptera > Ceratopogonidae > Culicoides > Culicoides brevitarsis. The sequence goes on along the minus strand of NC_087087.1, from coordinate 10,865,403 downwards.
AAATTAAAAAATTAAATTAAATTAATTAAATAAAATGTATGAATTTTTAGCTCAAAAAACTTCAAATTTTACAAAACAAAATTTTCTATATTTCAATCTGCCAACTTGAAGCTCTAAAATATAAAAAATACTCTACAAACTTAATTATTAATTTTTGAGCTTCTTTGAAAATTTTAAAAACTTATTTTAAGTTTTTGATTTAATTAGTTTAAGCTTCTAAATAGAATTTTGGAAGTAAACTGCCATAACTTAACAAAAAATTATCCAAAGTTAAGCTTTTTTAAAATATTGTTTTCCAAAGTTAAAGCAACATCGCTTCGATCAACAGAGTACCTTGCTCTAAATTTTTCCGATATAAAATATATGTTTTCGGATACCCCCAAAAATTTGCATTATCATGTTCTAATGGCTTTAATAAACTCTGTTGTCTCTCGTTTGTACATACCCTTTTTTCCGTATCTCCTGTAGTCCGTTGTTCAGGGTACAAGGTGAAATACACGAGAAAACAAGCAAAAAGCATGCAAACACACAAACAACAGCAATAAACTATTCAGTCGAAACAATTCGGGCCTCAGATTTCTATGGCAAAATATTTTTGCGCGCAAATGGAGACGACTGGTCCACACACTGTTCAGGTAGATTTTCTTCTCATTGTGCCACCGCAGTGGATTTTCTACTGGATCCGATAGACAGCCAGATAATAATGAATCGCGCAATGCTTTTTGTTTATGTTCGAAACGACAACGACGACAACAGACACGTTTGCATAGTTTTGCGGAACATAATCACCATAATAACTATCTGCTCAGTTTTGTGCTATTTTCATTGTTGATATCGCATTGCAATTTTGTCTGGCACTTTCCTTTGTTGACAACACGACGACGACGACAAAAAGGAAGATCGTGGGAATTTAACAAACGAAATTTTAAATTAGGTAAGCTCTAATGATGATGATCAACGGTATTTTTGTCACAAAATTAGAGATGCAAGAGAAGGCGACAAGCGAAAATGCAATTAAGTGTAGACGGCATGCAGCGTAATTGGCGCAAAGAAAATTATTAGTTTTGTTTGGCATTCAGACGGAATTATGGTTTGATGAACTTTTGTAGGTGAAATGGATTCACGGAAATAATTATTACTGGATACAATGTTAAGAGGGAAATCAATCATGGATTTCATTAGATTATTCAGATTGATATTGAGATTATTGCTGTTGATACTAAAGCTATTGGTTTTCTCGGAAGATACGATGATACTTTATGATTGCTACGTTTTTTTTTTATGAAGAGCTTCTATTAGTAGAATTTTGTAAAAGAAAAAATTTAAAAAAATAATTAAGAATTTTAAGAAAAAATTTACCCATTAAAAAAATTTTTTTTCTATACCCAAAAGGTTTAATGACAAAGCCTTACAAATTTTCATATGAGTTTTTTTTCAATTTTTTATTTTTAAGAATTTTTAAATTGTTTTTATTAAATTAATGACTTATTTTTAAGATTTTTTTTTTAATTTTAAAATTTGATTTATTTTATTTTTTTTCTTACTTAATTTTTTTTTAAATATTTTATATCAAAATAAATTAAAAATTAAATTTTGTCTTAAAAAAAATAAATTTCGGAAAAAAATTTAAGAAAAATTGAAAATTTATTATTTTTTAATTTAGCTACTTATAAACTTTTTTATTTATTTTTATTTTGTAAAATTTAAAAAAAAAAATAATAAAAATTAAAACAATTGAAAAAAAATAGAGAAAGTAGTCGTCTACAGAACGACATACTATACCGCATTTCGATGTTATATATCTACGATTTTTTGTACTCCTCAATTCACATTTTCGTACTCCTCATGACCCTTTCGCAATTCCATACACATTTTAATCAAAACTGAATGATGTCAAAGAAATTTTTTTTTTCAGTTTCAAATTTTTGGCAAAAAATAAATTTCGGAAAAAAATTTAAGAAAAAGTTTGAAAATTTATTATTTTTTAATTTAGCTACTTATAAACTTTTTTATTTATTTTTATTTTGTAAAATTTAAAAAAAAAAATAATAAAAATTTTGAAAAATGAAAAAAAATAGAAAAGAGCCCTCTGACAAATTTATATCCATTTCGATTTGACAAAAATTTGACGATTTTTTGACACAGTTTTTCACATTTTCGTACTCCTCTTGACCCTTTAATTTACAAAACAAAACTATGTCAAAGGAAAAAAATCAGATTAAAAATGATAAATTAGAGCCCTCTGACAAATTTTTATCCATTTGGAGCAAGATTTGACAAAAATTGCTTTGACACAGTTTTTGACATAGTTTTTGACACAGTTTTTTTCTTGATTTAGTTTTCAAAACAAAACTATGTCAAAGGAAAAAAATTTTTTCAGTTTCAATTTTTTAGCAGTTTTGAGTTATAAAATGATTAAAAATGATAAATTAGAGCCCTCTGACAAATTTTTATCCATTTGGAGCAAGATTTGACAAAAATTGCTTTGACACAGTTTTTGACATAGTTTTTGACACAGTTTTTTTCTTGATTTAGTTTTCAAAACAAAACTATGTCAAAGGAAAAAAATTTTCTCAGTTTCAATTTTTTAGCAGTTTTGAGTTATAAAATGATTAAAAATGATAAATTAGAGCCCTCTGACAAATTTTTATCCATTTGGAGCAAGATTTGACAAAAATTGCTTTGACACAGTTTTTGACATAGTTTTTGACACAGTTTTTTTCTTGATTTAGTTTTCAAAACAAAACTATGTCAAAGGAAAAAAATTTTTTCAGTTTCAATTTTTTAGCAGTTTTGAGTTATAAAATGATTAAAAATGATAAATTAGAGCCCTCTGACAAATTTTTATCCATTTGGAGCAAGATTTGACAAAAATTGCTTTGACACAGTTTTTGACACAGTTTTTTTCTTGATTTAGTTTTCAAAACAAAACTATGTCAAAGGAAAAAATTTTTTTCAGTTTCAATTTTTTAGCAGTTTTGAGTTGTAAAATGATTAAAAATGATAAATTAGAGCCCTCTGACAAATTTTTATCCATTTGGAGCAAGATTTGACAAAAATTGCTTTGACACAGTTTTTGACACAGTTTTGACACAGTTTTTTTGCTCTTGATTTAGTTTTTAAAACAAAACTATGTCAAAGAAAAAATTTTTTTCAGTTTCAATTTTTTAGCAGTTTTGAGTTATAAAATGATTAAAAATGATAAATTAGAGCCCTCTGACAAATTTTTATCCATTTGGAGCAAGATTTGACAAAAATTGCTTTGACACAGTTTTTGACATAGTTTTTGACACAGTTTTTTTCTTGATTTAGTTTTCAAAACAAAACTATGTCAAAGGAAAAAAATTTTTTCAGTTTCAATTTTTTAGCAGTTTTGAGTTATAAAATGATTAAAAATGATAAATTAGAGCCCTCTGACAAATTTTTATCCATTTGGAGCAAGATTTGACAAAAATTGCTTTGACACAGTTTTTGACACAGTTTTTTTCTTGATTTAGTTTTCAAAACAAAACTATGTCAAAGGAAAAAATTTTTTTCAGTTTCAATTTTTTAGCAGTTTTGAGTTATAAAATGATTAAAAATGATAAATTAGAGCCCTCTGACAAATTTTTATCCATTTGGAGCAAGATTTGACAAAAATTGCTTTGACACAGTTTTTGACATAGTTTTTGACACAGTTTTTTTCTTGATTTAGTTTTCAAAACAAAACTATGTCAAAGGAAAAAATTTTTTTCAGTTTCAATTTTTTAGCAGTTTTGAGTTATAAAATGATTAAAAATGATAAATTAGAGCCCTCTGACAAATTTTTATCCATTTGGAGCAAGATTTGACAAAAATTGCTTTGACACAGTTTTTGACACAGTTTTTTTCTTGATTTAGTTTTCAAAACAAAACTATGTCAAAGGAAAAAATTTTTTTCAGTTTCAATTTTTTAGCAGTTTTGAGTTATAAAATGATTAAAAATGATAAATTAGAGCCCTCTGACAAATTTTTATCCATTTGGAGCAAGATTTGACAAAAATTGCTTTGACACAGTTTTTGACACAGTTTTTTTCTTGATTTAGTTTTCAAAACAAAACTATGTCAAAGGAAAAAATTTTTTTCAGTTTCAATTTTTTAGCAGTTTTGAGTTATAAAATGATTAAAAATGATAAATTAGAGCCCTCTGACAAATTTTTATCCATTTGGAGCAAGATTTGACAAAAATTGCTTTGACACAGTTTTTGACACAGTTTTTTTCTTGATTTAGTTTTCAAACCCAAAACTATGTCAAAAAAAAATTTTTTTTTCAGTTTCAATTTTTTAGCAGTTTTGAGTTATAAAATGATTAAAAATGATAAATTAGAGCCCTCTGACAAATTTTTATCCATTTGGAGGAAGAGACCCAGGGTACTTAAATAACTAAGAATTACTTACAAAAATTTTGGGGCACACCGGAACACACACACAAATTAAATAAAATCATCAAATATTTTTTAAATTAAACTCTAATATCGATTCAAAACTGTTCCAACTTTAAGGAATAGACAGAATCCTATCAAAAACAAAAAAAAAATCAGACTGCAATTTCAAGTTAATCCATAGAGTTAATATGAATTTAAAATTAAAATATCGATCAACTCAAAATGTTTTTCTGAACTTCGTAAAAAATCTAAACCTGCAATTTAATTTCAATCATTACCCAAAACGCTGAATTATTCATCGGAAATAATTTTTGTAATTTTGACAAAACATCAAATCAGTTCATTTCACGCAAAATGTTGGTCAATAAATCCTAATTTTCTATCAACAACTGATTTCATTCCATACAAAACATTAAAATATCCTACACCGAAAACTCACCAAATCCTGATTAAAAATGCAGACAAACAACGCACATCCATCCAATTTAATTATCCAACAATTTACATCCTCGATGAATAATCAATTAAAACTTGGATGTTTACGGAATAAAAAAAATGATAATTTCACATTATTTTAACATCTATCAAATCTGATGACCAATAATAATAATTTTCTATTATTATTATTTTAACAACAATCCACAAATCCATTACGTTGTACGAAATTTCCTCTCTTGTCGCTCTTCTGCTAAAGAGAGAGAACGAGAGAGAGACTGTGCCGGTATTTATGTACAATTAATTGGCGGATTATTTTACGAAATGAAATGCAAATAATAGAATAGGCCAGGATATTGCTTCAGGGTCTTATGGGAGAATCAAAATCACATCAGCATGCAAAATGTAAACAATAGAACGGACAGGCAAAAATTTTTAGTTACACAAATCGTTTTATGCAACAACGACAATGATGACGACGACAACGACACATGACAAAAGAATGATGTTGTTACAATTTACGGGCTTAGTTCACGGCGAGTTTTTGGACATTTTGTAAAATATTTTTGGACCCGTTAACTTCGTTCTACCATTAAAAGTGTTTTTTTTCTACAAAATTCGCCTAAAAGTATGCAATTAACAGAACTTTTGAAGAAAATTTAATTTTTTTCTGAGGTATGCAATGAACTTTACATTAGTTTTTTGGATTTTTCAAGAGCTTCCAAAGACTTTTTTAAATTTTTTCTTCACAGAAACCTTCTCATGGGTATTTATGACAAGTTACAAAAAGCTACAAAGAAATTTGTAAGTCGAAATTTGAGTTATTGCGTTACAAAGCTTTCTTGTAAAGTTTAATAAAAATTTAAAAATTCAAAATAGACAACCTACATGACCCATAATCAAAATTGAATAAAATACAATGAAAAAATAAATATTCGCCGGACACAACGTTGTTGCTGATGTGATGTGGAGGCAAAATATTCTATTCATATTTTTGTAAAATTCATGGTTCTTGCGTCGCTACGTCCATAAATTGTTTGTGTTATTATTTTAAAATGCAACGGAGAATTATCCGCAGTCGTTTGTTGCGTGCATCAAAGTGAGGCCATCATCGTCAGCAACACAACAATGGCAGAGAGCGTCATGGGAAAATTAAAGGAAACTTGACGTATTTTTCGCTGTTATTTATTTATTTATGGCGCATTATCGTTATTATTATGATCATCATCATCTATCTCTAACTAGCGAAATTACGGGGAAAATATACTTTTTAATGATGGATAATGTACTTTGCATGCAAATATGCAACAAAAACAAGCTTTTTTTGATGAATGGCGATGCTACACAAATTGAGAAACGAGCAGTTTGGGGAGTCTATTAGCTTGTCATTAAATTTGTAGTTAAAGTGCTTTGGGATGATCTATTGATTAATTGAAGTACGATGGAGGACTAAGGGAGGACATTTTTGGTATATTTAATTGGTTTTGAAAAATTTTATCATATTATTCATGAAATTATGATTTTTTTTTGTAGTTTTTAATAAATTTTTAAAAATTTTTTTCTTTTTTAGAATTGAATTTTTATAATTAAGCTTCTTTCATGATTTTTTTAATACGCCCTCTATTAGTGGGTTTAGAATATTAATTTTCATCACTTCAAATTAAAATCACTTTCTTTTTAAAAATAATGAATTTTATTAAAATTTTGAATAATTTAATATAAAATTTTACTGATATAACAATTAATTTTCGTAATTGAGCTAATTAAAAGACTTTTTGTGATACGCCCTCTGGCGGTAGTTTATGAATTTTTATATACTCTAAATCAAGATCATTTTCTACCAAAAATTATAATTTTTATTAAATCTTAAATATGTTAAAATTCTTTTAAAAACATTTTTTTTTAATTACATTTTAAAATTTGGCTTTTTCCAAATTATTTTGTAAAGCGCCCTCTCTTGGTGGTTTTAGATTTTTTTTTTCAAACTAGAATCACTTATAACTGAAAAGTATCATTTTTAATCAGTTTTAAAATTTTTTTAAAAAGAATCTTACTGATTTTAAAATTGAAATTTGGCTATTTTCAAGACTTTTTGTGATACGCCCTCTAGAGGTAGTTTATAGTTTTTTTTCATATTTCAAATTAGGGTCGTTTTTTACCAAAATTCATGATTTTTTGAATAATTTATAAAAAAAATTATTGTTTTGATAATAAAATTTCGATTTTTAGATTTTTTTCAGACTATTTTGTAAAACGCCCTCTGTTGGTGGTTTATAAAAATTTATTTATTGTTTTTTTTATCTTTTTACTTAAAAAGATTTTCACAGACTATTTTTCATCACTAAAAAAAAGATTTAAAAAAAAATACAAATTAATATTTAAAAATTTCACGATTTTATAATTTTTTCTTAAAAATTTTTATTTAAAATGCTTTCATTATAAATTAAAAAAAAATTGAACATGAATATAACTAATTTATTAAGAAAATTGAAAAAATTTCTTTTAATTGCTTAAAAATTATTTTAATCAAAAAATTTATCTGTCATATTTTTCCTGTCAAATTAATTAATTTAAAAAATATCAAAAAATCAAAATAATCAAACAAATTAAACTTTTCTGAAAACTCTCTAAATCTAACAAAATTAATCGAATTCCCGCAGATTTGAAAAAAATAAATTTATTTATTCATGGAAAACTTTTCGATCATCATCTCCAGCTGACTGACTGGCTACTTTTTCAACCATATAATTAGTTTTTGCAAAGAGATGAAAAGTTTCCATTACAGTTTATCTATTTTATTCGCAAACTTTTTCCACATGCCACATGCAAATTTCCTGCATCAAATATAATTCATTTTCATTAAAAGTGGTATGCAAGCCAAAAACTCTTTTCTCTCTCTCGATAAATGATTGATTTAGTTTTATCTCTTATGTGCTTATCTAGTAAAAATATTTCGCAAGCCAAATAAAATATTTTAGAACATCCATTTGAAAAACAAACACGAAATAAAAAGAGCAGCAACAACACAAAAATCAATGTAATCAAACATTTACTGTGTGAGTTTGCCAGAATAAACGAGCGATTGAGCGTTAAATATTCGACATTCTCCGTGGATTTGATTCGATTTTTTTTTTAACTTTTTACGAATAAAAAAAATAAACTAAAATTTCTCTTTTTCATTCATTCAGGTGGTTTTACATTTGAAACAATAAATCACTTGACGTATACACCGAAAACGGAACGAGATTACGGAACGTTGGCGTGCTGGGGCAAAAACAAAATTGGAAAACAAATTGAGCCATGTCTCTTTCAGATTGTTCCAGCTGGTAAGTTTGACAAATATTTTTCATATTTTTTAAGCTCTTTTTTTCTGCCTAATTGGTTATTTGTGTGTGTGTGATGGATCAAAAAAAAAGGATTAAATCCATTATTTGTTTTTGGATGAGATTACATTTTGATGAAAAATTAGAAATTTCGACCCCTAAATTGCTGCAATGAATTTCATTCGGTTTTGACATCACTATGCGATCTTAAAATATTCACAATATAACCTAAAACATAAAATTAGATTCGATAAAAATAATCGATCGTCGTAACGAGATTTCGCAAAATAAATAAATACAAAAACGGCGCGTAGATAATCTGCGAGAAATCAACTTGCAAAAAGGAAAAGGAAAAAATGATCTGAAAAGATGCTTATTAAGATTTACGGAGGGGTTGTATGGGTCCGCCTTGTTAACATTAATAATGGAAACTGTCTATTTATTCTAATTTGTTCGTCTTTTCGTGTCTGTGAAAATATATACACAAAAGAAGTCGAAATATACGGACACAAAATGTTGTTAAATTATTTAAGAATCCTCCATTTGGATCTATTCTCGTTTTTTTTTCTTTATTTTTGATGCGTTTCGGAGAAAAAAGATCGATTTTGTCCGTTTATCTTTCCCCAAAAAAAATTCTTCTAAAATTTAACGATTGATTTTTAAGTCTTAAAATAAAGTTTTTAGGCTGAGGAGTACGAAATTGTAAAATGAGGAGTATTAAAATGTGAAAAATCAATAATTTCTGAAAAAGTCAAAGCGAATCATGTAAAATTACTTATTGGGTTAAAAAAAATCTTTTGATTGATGAAATGTATAAAAATATTTACATGAGGAGTACAAAAATGTGAAATGTATCCAATTTTTTAGAAAATTTATGTCATCTGATCCAAAAATCTTCAACATTAATATCATCTTTAATCATGGAAACCTGAATTAGCAGCTATAGACTGAGAAAAACCCTTCTTTCAAAATTATCCTTGACTAAAAAATATACAAATTAAAAATTGAGGAGTACAAAAATGTGAAATATTCTAATTTAGTGTGGAAAAAATGGGTTAAATTAACTTAAGTTAAAAGACTTAAAGGTCTAAACTTAAACTTAGGCAAAAGTAAATATTTTTTTTTTTTGAATTTTTAAGGCTTTTGGCCTAAGCTTGAGTAAAAAAAGTCTAATAAAAATTCAAGTTTTAGGCTTATAAAAGATTTTTGATCAAATTTTGAAAAAAAAAAATGAAAAATTTTCTGAAATTAGTCAAATTAAAGTGATTTTTACTTAACTTTTAAATTTTTTTGAATCTGAAGCTCTGATTTCATTTTTGAGGAGTATTAAAATGTGAAAAACTAATATTTTGACGGAAAACTCAAGCGAATTTAATGCAAAGATTATCTTTCATGTTATGAGGAGTACTAAAAATTTTACATGAGGAGTACAAAAATGTGAAATGTCTCCAATTTTTCAGAAAATTCATGTCATTTGATCTAAAAATTTTCAACATTAACATTAATATAATTATTGAAGCCTGAATATAAGACATTCCTTCAAAATTATCTTTGACTGAAATTACGAAATAAAAAATTGAGGAGTACAAAAATGTGAAATCTTATAATTTTGAGTGGAAAAATGGGTTAAATCAACTTAAGCTTAGGAACTTAAAGGTCTAAACTTAAAGTTAACAAGAGCAAAGAAAAAAATTTGAATTTTGAAGGCTTTTAGCCTTAGCTAGAGTAAAGAATGAGTCTGATAAGAAGTAAGTTTTTGGCTTTTTAAAGATTTTTGATCAAATTTTGACTAAAAAAAATTTAAAAATCTTTTTAAAAAAAGTCAAATTTAAGTGATTTTTTCAAAATTCTTTTGACTTTTGTTTCAAGTCTTTACAGCCCTGATTTCCATGTCTTGAGGAGTAAGAAAATGTGAAACAATTCAAAAACGAAGATCTATCAAATCAAAATGCTTCAACGTCAATCGTTCCAAGTAACACTGACTCCCAATTTTTCTTTTTTTTTTGTTCGTCGAGATTTATGATGTCCTAACTAGGATGAAAAAAAGTTGCGAATCAGACGAATTTTTGTTCAGAGAGAACATTACTTGATCAATCAAAGGCACGTCGTCGTACGCAAAACTCCTGGGCCCGCAAAATTCTTTGATGATTTCATATCCTTTGATGTTTTTGTCTTACGACAAAAAAAAATTGGTTCATCCTATTGCTATTCCTAAACAACAACAACAGACACGGCAAGAGATAAAACCGATTTATGTCTATTTCGCTTTCGCTTTGACTAAAGGCGAACCTCTAACCTTTTGCGAGATATATTTGAGATTTGTAAAAAAAAAATGGGCAGCAGCATGGCAACAAGCCATATTAAAGAGCCTATTATCCCAAAATGTTGTTTTTTTTCGTACGGAAAATGATAAAATGATGAGGGATCAAATAGTTTCGGGGCTCCTTTAATTTTCCGTTTAACATGTACACGAAATTCCTTTATCTGTTCCATCGATACACACTTGAACACAGATATCGCTCCGAAAAAAATTACCTTTGATTCGGGTATTTGTACATAACCGACCGATAAAAAGGTGTAAAATGTAAAATATGTTGCTCAATTCTTTACGAATATTTTACAGAAAAAAAAATATTTAACAAAAATTTTTTGCCTTTTGTCTTGGAACACACGCAGCTTGTATGCCTACGACCTTTGTATGCATGATTTGGATCAAACAATACCGTGAATAATTTATTTTCATTACGGGATGTGCTTTAAACGTGTGCTACAAGGGTACTAAATTCACCAATTTACCTTTTCAAATTGCACATTCATTATTGTTCAGGTATTCATTATGTTATTATTATGATAGTATACCGTACATGGAGTCTCCTTTTGTATGGTTAAATAAGGAATGGCACGCACAGTTTTTCGTACATTTTCCGGGGTAGGATGGAATGTGGAGCATGTGTGCATGTTTAAATTTATTGATTTTTTTTCACATGTGTGAGTTCATAAGCATTTAGTTTATTGGGCTCCATTGAATGCCCAAAAGTATTTAATTTCAATGAGATTTATTGGTGTGCGAAATATACGGGTAAATCACATGATTCGCAATAACGATTTTTCAATCGATTATCATGGTGATTAATTTATGAAAAAAATCATCAATTATTTCGACTTTTTATAGTGGTTCTGAATATCAAAAGTAAAGTGAATATATCGGAAATAGTTTTAAAATTTAATTGTAGAAATATTTCTTGAACTCTTAAGGTTGAAAGATTTTTCAATAAAATATAAAAAATCCTAATATCAATAAAAAAGTAGAAAGCTTTTAATTTAACCTGGATTCTCTGAAAGAAAAAAATAAGTTCTTGAATCTATTTTGCTTTCAAGAAATTATTTATTTACTTTCAGAGAATCCAGATTTTATTAAGAGCTTTCTAAATTTGCCTTTATTGCATATGAGCATTTTTGATACTTAATTGAAATATATTGAAACATGATATAAATTCTAGAGTTCAAAAAATATTTCTGTGAATTGAAATTAAAACTATTTTACATAAATTCTGAATAAGGCCACTCACATGAAACTCAATAGTTTTGTCCAAAACTTTTGAGAAAAAAATTAGGGGGGCAAAAAAATTTTTTGAAATGCTTTTTTCATACAAAATGCCAAATTTTTTTAAAAATTTTTATCGGTAATCAATATTATTGTTGTTTTGAGTTTTAAAATTTTTGTTTAAAAATGTAAATTAACATAAATTGTCTTATTTAAAAAAAAAATAAAATTGTGCTTTTAAATATCCTAAAAATAACTCTCATAATTTTTTTTTTGAAAAAAAATTCAATAATTTTCATGAAAAGTATTTTTTGAAGAAAATTTTATATCAAAATACGATTTTGAATAAAAAAATTACTAAAAATTGAAAAATTTTATTGAAAATTTCTTGAAAAATCATGAAAATACACCAAAATTCGGTAACTTTTGATGAAATTTTTAACTTTTTTTTTATTTTGCCCCATTGGATTTTAGAATTTGAAATGGGGCATCAGACAAAACTATTAAGTTTCATTTGGAGCGGCCCAAATATTAATTATTAATAAAAAAAATTTTTTACCTTGTTGGAGCTTTTTTTATCTTATCAGAGCCATATTTTGGCTTTCCAAGATTTTCTTAACCAAATTTCCAATTTTTGGTTTTATTTGAAGAGAAAATTCATAAAAGTAAAAGAACTAATTCTTCCATATAGATTATTCACATCAATTTACTTTAAGATTTAATAATTTTTTAATTTTAATTATTTGTCTATTTTTAACTTTAATTTTTATTTAATTTAATTCTTTTGCTCAAAAGTATTTAAAAAATTCATAAAATGCGGTCAAGCGAATTTTTTAGAAACCAAAATTTTAAAATCTAAAAGAATTTTATTAAAATCGAGGTAAATATAATTCCAATCAATACTAAAAAATATTTATTGCTTTTAAACATATTAAAATAGCTCGAGTATCCTAACCACTAGACAATATGGGAAAATTATACATTTTTAGAAAACCAAACTTCGAAATTCAGGCTGATACAATTATCAAAAATGTTTCACATCTAATTTTTTGAAAAATTCTCAGGAGGGATATCTAGTATCGAGTATCTAAAATGTAAGAAAATGTTAAAATTTTGATACATTTTTGACCTAAATTCTTTTGAAAATAATAAAAAATTTCCGTTTAAATCAGTTGAAAATTTTATATTTTCATCCATTATCAAATTTTAAGTGAAAATTGATCAATTTTGTAAAGAAATATATTTATCCCTCTTAGTTTTCAAAATTTGTGTTCCAAAAAAAAATTAACTTCTTGATAAATAGAAAGAAAAGTAAAATATTTTACACAATGGAACCTCAAACATTTTTGATAATTGTATCATCCTTATTGATTTTAAACCGATCGAGAGCTCGAATCTATCTAAATTACTTTTCAGTTAAAAAAAAAATTAAAAATCCAACCTTTGACCTTTTGAACTGTGTCAATTTTCCAAAGTAAATGTTAACAACAAATGAAATGTAAAAAAAAACAAACGTATAAATTTTTCAATGCTCTCAACAAAAAATACTCGATCTCGGCACATGTATGATTTCTGAGTAGCAAAACTATAGCAACGAGTCAAGAACATAAACATACAATTTTTATTGTTGTGGTTATTATTGTTGCTAGAAAATTTTCCTGCCTTTTTTTCGGAGGAAATTCATCTATTGTTGTTGCAACTAACAACATCACAACTGCAGCAGCAGCAGCCAACTTTTCCTCGACACGAAAAATATTTTTCAGCACACAGAAACAGAGAGAAACATTAAAACATCAGACTCTGTTCTACTGACACATAAATTTTTGACCAACAAACATCTCCTTTTTCTCTGCCGTTGCCCGGCTGTGCTAGGCAAGTCACACAAACACACATTTCAGAAATTATTGAAACATTTTGGGTCGTTATCCTTTTTTCATTGGCATGTTGAAAGGCGAGGCAAAAGAGAAAATACAAAAAAAAAACTTTTTTTTTTAACAAGATATTTTTGTTTGTGAACGTTATTTATGTTTTATGTTGTGATGACGATGATACATGGCAAAAACGCTCGGTATTTATTTGGCGTGGATCTCACATTAGAAAGGTGAACAAACAAACTTTTTTTTTGTAGTTTTTTTTCTGCTGTTTTATTTACATCACAACGGCATTTTTGTGAATTCATGTGAAATTTTGAAACTAAAAGTTTTTTATTGTGGGGAGAAAAAGCAGAGATTTACAACGACACAAAAAATTTTAATGAAAGAAATGAGAGAAAATTCTTGCACGTTCCGTTCCAGCAAATGGTCGCTCATTAAGCATCCGTTTACGCTTTATAATTAAAAGAGCAGTAAAAAAGGTAAATTTTGTAATATCAATCATGTTTCCGCCTCTCTTTCTCTCTGGGCGATAGACACTGAAGGACATTTCTCATTAAATGATGACATAAAAGTACACTTACCTGGAATCGTTTGGGCAATATTTTGGGAGAGTTTATTATTTTTCTCGAGTTTTTTAATTTGACTATTTTTTAATTATCTTTTTTTCTCTCTGAAATTATTGATTTTAATTTAGGTTTTTTAATTTTTAAAATTCGTAAAAAATTCTTTGATTTAAAAATTACAAAAAAAAATCTTTAACCTTTTATGCTTTTTAAAACTTATTTAATTTTTTTTTAATTTTTTACAAATCTAACATTTTTTAAATTATTTTAAATTTAATTTCAATTTTTTTATTTTTTTAAATTTTTAATAATTTGAAATTAATTAATTTTAATAATTATTTTTATTTATTAAATAACTTTTATAAATCTTAAAAAATTTTTAATAATGATTAAAAAATTTTAAAAAAATCTTTTACCTTTGAGGATTTTTATAATTTTTTAAAGTTTATTAACATTTTTTAATTTTTCTATTTTTTTAGAATTATTTAATTTTTTAAATATTATTTTTTCAATTTTATTTAATTTTTAAATTTTGTACAAAATTATTTGATTTTTTTTTTGATCTAAACATTTTTGAGGGTTTCCTATTAATGCTAAAATTTTTTAACTTTTTAAATTTTTTTTTATTTTTTTAAAGTTTTTTTTATTAAATTAAATTTTTTAATTTTTTTATTTATTTTTTTTTATTTATTTTTTTTATTTTTTTATATTTTATTTACATTATTTCTCATTCCTTTATTTTTTTTTAATTTTTAATATTTTTTAAATTATTATTAAATTATTATTAATTATTATTAAATTATTATTATTTAAATAATTTTTCCAAAGCTTAAAAACTGTTTTAAAAATTAATTAATTTAATAAAAAAAAAATTTTAGTAAAAATAAAAAATTAAAAAAAATAAAATTTAATAAAAAAAAAATTAAAAACTGAAATCTCATAATTTTTAAAAATTTATAATTTTATTAAAGTACAACTCACCTGAATTTCCAATCCCCTTTTTTCCACAAAAAACGATTGCCGACATTTTCTATACAATAAAATAGCAAAGTAACGTCTTTACGGTCGTATTTTCCTTTTAAATTAAAAGCATCAAACCTTTATAACTCATTGTTTTATGAAAAGAGCCATGAATGAGGGACTAATTTTCTGCTCTTCGCCTTTATTTCGCATCATTTTATTCGCTCGCTAAAGTACGTTTGGTGTACCTGATGTACATTTTTTTTTGTTGTTGTTGCCGAAAGATTTTCCGTAAAATGAAATTTGAGCGCTTTGTGCAAATTGTCTTGATTATTTTGCCGAAACGTGTCCGAAAATAAAAGGAAAGAGTTAATTTTATTCAAGACCTTTCATCTTATATTTTTTAATTAATGCTTCTTTGTTGTGCCATCAACAACAATGAACTGAACGAAAAATCAATCAAAAAACGTTTTTCCTCATAAAATGTTACGAAAATTAATTCTTTTAAAGATTTTCAACTTTGTGATTAAATTATTTTCAATTTTTTTGGGAAAAATGCCGTCAGCTTTTTGCCTGTGTAAAAGTAAAGTACTTTTAATCAATTTCCAGGTTTATCCTTGTCTGTGCTACCCTCTAGCGCTATATTTCCTCCTCAAGTATATTAAAATGTAGTAAATAACGTGAAAAATTAATACCTTTTCCTCATACACTTTTTCCACGTGCGTCGTTCCAAAGACTTTAATTAAAATTTTGCTTCATTTGTTTTTGTTTATTCTTCATACCTTGCGAATGTTTTTTAGAAAATAGAAAAAAAAATGCTTTGTGTAAATAATAAAATTGCCCGGATATCAAATATTAAAAAAAAGGAGTTTGGCTTAGTAGACCGAGAACGAACGACGAGGAGGCAACCATTCATTTAATTTGGGGGATTGAACTTTATCTATTCTCATTTTTCATTTCGATTCAGGATTCCACGAACGAACGAAAAAAAATAATGGACGACCTGAAGCCACAAGTTGTGTGTTTTTGACTGTGTCTGTAGAAAAACAGCCCACACAGAATGAGGAAAAAAAAGGAAAAAAAATACATGCAGAAAATTTAAATAAATACTGTTTCAACTGATAAATAACCCGATACCGAAACACGAACAAGAGATTGCCTTAAAGGATTTCGTATTTTTTTTTCTTTATTATTGGAGATCAATTTTTCTCCCTTTTTTCGTTATTTTTGATATTTGTTTTCATTCTTTCTTTAATAAACTTTTTTTTTTCAAAATTGTTCACAGGAAAACGACTTCAAAGAAAATTTCCAAACTTTTGTTCTGGTTAGGGCATTTTCCGAAAAAAAAATCATGTAAGAAGAAAAGGGTTCGGACTTGGATTAGAAGACCTTCGGGGAGGCAATTTATTTTCTCTTGAGTAAATATGTACATATAATTTTCAGTTGCTTGTTGTTGTCAGATATCAGATACAAAATTTTGTTTATTTTGGTTGGTTTGTGTTCTGCGTGGGTCAACATCTCATGTCAAATCATACACTACGCAAAATTTATTATTATCAGTCTTCATTAGTTTTACATCATCATCGTTGTCCTTATTTTCATAGAAAAACATGGAATGACTTGAAATTATTTTGATATTTTGACTGAGAAATTGCCTCGAGTTGTTTTTTGCGATATTCGGAACATGGGAAAATATTGATATTGCATAATCAGTTGTTCCGATAAATGGAAATATGTTAATCAAGAGAAATGGATTTTCGATGATTTTTTTTTTGAACCTTTTAAGATGGAAAACATGTATTTGATGTTTTTGTATCATTTCCTTATCTTTTTCCAAGAACAAGTTCGATTAAAGTTGAGATGTTTGCCCCTGAAACGATGCAATAAATATTACGTGAGATCTTTTAATAGATCTAGAGTAGTGATGTCAAAAATGAATATTCATAATTGATCAGAAATTTGATTCAAAATTTCTTTTAAAATTTTTGCAATCTTGAAAAACAAAAATCTTATTTATTTAAAAAGTATCAAAAAATTAGGAAAATTATAAATTTTGAAAGTAATTTAATTTTTTGTTTTTTTAAATAAAATTGAATTAAAATTCAATGTTTTTTTTATTAAAATTTTTCCTATTATTTTTGAAAGAAAAATTTAATCCTAACATATTTTTTTTTAATTTTTTAAAAATTTAAATAAAATAATTTGACTCAATTAATTGCATCAAATCAAGCTCAAAATATTATGTTAAATTTTTAGAAGATTTTAAATTTTTTTTTTATAGATTTCAACCTCAAAAATGTTAAAATATTCAGCTTTATAATTATATTAAATAATTAATTAAATAATTATTTAAAAATAAAAAAAATAATAACATTTATTTAAAAATTAATTTTAATTAAGATATTTTATTATTTAAAAATAAAAAAAATATATTAATGATTAATAAAAATAAAAAAATAATTAAAAATTGATTTTAATAAAATAACTTTATTAAAATTATTTTTTAATTTATTTATTTTTTTTTTTTATTAATTTATTAATTTAGTAAAATAATTTATTTTATTAAATTAATTTATTTATTTTCATAAAATAATTTATTTATAAGATTTTAAGAATTAAAAAAAAATTATTAAATTAAAAATTATTTAAATTAATTTATTAATTAAAATTCAAATAAAAAATAATAAAAAAATTTATTTTAATAATTTGAATATATTATTTTTATTTCGAAATAAAAAATCTATAGGATAAGCAACATTTTTCCACAAATAAAATTATCCATTATTTCATCCCCTCCTATCCCCATTTACATGAAAAGTTACGCTATAGTATTCAAAATCTGTTACACACCAATTAATTACATAATGATTAAAGTGTGATGTTACCTTTTTTCACTTTACCATTTTTAGAGGTTGTTACCTGCTATTTTTTCGTCTATCGTTCGTTGTTTTTTGTTTTTTTTTCTCACTAACTAGACAAATGTACGTCTGACAGTTAGTAATGACCGAATTTGCTAACACAAAAAAAAATAACGAACGCAAAAAAAACGAGCTGAAGAAAATTGTTAAATAACGAAGCGCAGATAATTGACAAGTAATGCAATTAATTTTCCTGTGTGTGAATGTTTTTCTCTCAATTTTTTTTTTTTTTTTGCTTTATACATGAAATTTATGTCTATTTTTTTGTACTTTACAGCTAAGCCATCACCTTTAAAGAACTGCACGTTGCGCCCGTACACATCGACAGCCACAACAACGTTGCTCGTGTCTAACTTGACCACAATTTATGGGTATCATAATGTGAAAGAATTAAGCTACATTAATGGTAATGCCGGCAGCCATCATTACGGGCCGAGTTCAACGGGCGACGGAGATCATTTGTCGGAAATGGATCCGATTGCGCGTAGCAGCAAAAATGGCAGAAAAACTTCGCAGTCTTCCTCGTCCTCGTTAGAGATGCAATTTAATCTAATGGAGGCGGAGAGTGATAGAAAAATAATTGTGCATAAAAGGGACGTAGATACAAGCAGTAGCAGTAGTAGTAATAGTAGAGATAGAAGTGAAAATTACCACCAAAGAGACAGGGACGACGAGAATAGTCGTCGCCTAGTGTACAGTAGATCCAATAATAATAATAAAAATAATAATGATAATATTTATAATAGTGATGATAGTAATAATGATAATTTAAGTGAGATGAGAAAAGTGATGCGCCGCGATAATAATAACAATAGTGACAACCAACAGAACGAAACAACGAACGAAAAAATCAACACAGCAACAACAAAGCGACTAGCAAATAGAATTATTCGAAATGAAGTGCCACTAACGTATAATAAAAATAATAATAATTTCAATAATAAAAATAATAATAATCGCGATAAAGCCGCGTATGCAGCAGCACTCTCGTCATCGAGTCACTACCACGATCCGTTCGATACGGCATCCACCACTTACGAGACACGACAATCATCCGCGTCGTCATCGTCCCTGACAACGATGGAATTGGAATGCATCGCTGGCTATGACGGCGGCTTACCGCAACATTTTATACTTGAGGCATATGACTCGAGAACGCGCAAACTACGACTAAATGTCACGAGTGCGTACACGGATGTTCCATTGTTCCGTTTTGATTTGTCAGGTAAGTTAATTAAATGACTCGTTGCGATTCGATCGTTAATTAAGTGACGTACGGGAAATTTTGCACAAGTAACTGCGAAAAGTGACATCAACTTGACTTGAGGCAAGGGCAAGTGGGAAAAATGTTTCCTTTGTAAATAATTGGTTTGGATTATTGTAAAGTAATTTTTGTCTCTTCTATTTACAATTTTTATCATAAACTAAGAAGTCTCGTGCATATTTGCCATATTGCGTCAAATTCTAAGAACCTTAAGGGTGAATTCCATCGATCCTTTGCCATTTAGACCTTCTGAACTGTTCGTTAATTTCTTCTCTTCCGAGTCTGGTATATTTTTTGCATCCCGTGCTAATACCTTATGTTTGCATTTTTACCTAGTTTGGAGGTGATGATAATATTTTTGGCACCAAATATGGAACAAAAACTTCCTTTTCGAAAGTCTGCAGCAGCTTTCGTCAGCTTTTGCCATCGAACATGGTTAACTCTCACAGCCATTTATGACGAATTGATGAGATAAAGTCGGTTAAAGTAAAAACATCGAGGCTTCCAGTAAATAATTAGATTTTAATTTATCAAATCAGTCTTTGCGTGATATGCTTATGATCCGTAGTAATCCGATAACTATTTCGTCTTTTAAGAGTCAGATAAGCTTGTTGGTCACCGAGTTGATGGATGACTCCGAAGACAGAACAGTTAGCACTTCTATCGGAACTTTTTCGGGAGTGCTTCTATGGTAGTCAACGCTTCGATTGGCTCTTATAGTCACTTCCATGTATTCGAAAACTGGTCGGTTCTTGTAGATGATACTTTTTATGACTGCTATGATCTTTTTGTCGTTTCAAAACCATTGAAGCATCTGTTTACTAATGTAATAAGGCGTTTGATCTTGGAAGTGGTATTTTAATCAACATATTTCAATGCTCCTAGATATTTGCAGTGATACTTACCTTGATTCGTTGTTTAAAATTAACTTCCTGCATTTACTATTTTAATTTCTGAAAAAAATCTAAAACAATTACTTTATAAAAGGGAAACACTTTCAATCATTGCACCAGCCTCAATTGCTTTTTTTTCATGACATTTTACTTGTCTTGACGTCGATAAAAAATGACAGACTTTTCAATTTTTTTCCTCTCTCGCTTGCTGCAAAAAAAAAGTTATGTATGCAAAAAATTCATGTTCAACAATAACAAAACTCGTATGTAGGAAAAACTCAAACAATAGAGTAGGCGACACAGAACAGAGAGAATAAAATATAAAACAAGAGCTTTTGAATAAAATGACATATTTTCCATCATGCATCAGTTGCACAAAAAAAAAAAATAAAAAAATATATATTCATGTAAAATTGTACACGTATATAAATAAATTGATACTTGGATTTTCCATGCTGTCTCAAAATTGTATTTCAACTAAATTGCAAAAATATGCAATTTTGCAACGACTGTCACTTTCGTGATACTCGAAAACAAAGTTAATTTTGCATGAATTTCTTGGAAAATGAAGGAAATGTCACAATTTAAAAAAAAACTCAAGTCTTAATTTTTTAATTTTAAAAATAAATTCTGAAGAAAAAAGTATTTCAAAATTTTAGAATAAGGACTTACCTGATATTTTTTTAATAATTTTTTTAAAAAATTTTCTA
Source organism: Culicoides brevitarsis (assembly GCF_036172545.1). NCBI lineage: Eukaryota > Metazoa > Arthropoda > Insecta > Diptera > Ceratopogonidae > Culicoides > Culicoides brevitarsis. The sequence continues at coordinate 10,844,516 of NC_087087.1, read as the reverse complement.
TAATTTTTTAAAAAAATACACTTTCAATATTTTTTTTTAATTCGATGACATCCAAAGTAAATTCTTTCTCACTCTCAATGTTTTCTGTTTTTGTTTTATTTTTTTCGTGCGCTTTCCAGTAACTGCACTTTTTCATTTTATTGCCGAGTTTTTTCCTACAAATAAATAATGTGCACGTAATGATGGTACATTTGTAGTTTATCTGGTTCAGGATAGAGAGGCAAAAAAAAAGAACTATCGTTCTACTAAAAAAAAAAAATTACGAGGGAGAAGAATTTATATAAATGTGCTGTGAGTCGGACATGATGCATGTGATTTATTTTTCCCGTACATAAGTTCTGCTAAGGTTCAGGGTGTTTTTGTTCCATTCCTCTGTCTGTGTGTGTGGTGAATGAATGATAAATCGTTAGACAGGACCTTTTGGTCGCTTGAGTATACTGAAGCATATTTTTTTTGTCTCCCCATTTTGTAAACAGATCGTCATTTAAAGCTGTACTTTTCTGCATCTTTTCTCCTTTATTCCAAATCATTTCACTGCAAAGACAAAAAAAAATTCTATCAATGTATTAGTTCAGGTCCATTGTGCATAAATTGATATGTAAAAGGCTTTTTGCTATTTTATTTATTTTTTCTATGCAGCTTAACTCGTCTTTATTCTAAATTGAATTGAAATAAATTCATATGAGACTTTGATGCGCTCCTTATCCTTTCGTTTTTTGTAATTTCTTTGTCTTCTTTAATACCTTAATGCCGAAGACAAGTGCACAATTGAAATGGAGAAAAATTGGACTCCAGAGAGAAGGGGAGACTTGAGCTAATCGTGAATTTCGTCAAAGAGACAACTGCAAAAATTGCTTTGACCCACTTAAGTCTGTTGTTAGAAATGCAATAATAAATTATCTCCATGCTTTGATAGAGTTCAAAGAGAAGTGCATTCATTCGGTTAATACATTCGATGTAATTTATTGCTGCAAAATCCATTGTTCTGATATTTAAATAACGGACGACTGACTTCTGCATTAATAATGGATATGACTTTTTTTTATCATTTTGGCCAGAAATTGTTCTGTTGAAAAATTTTCTAAACATTGAATGCAATTAAATTCTCACAGTGGTGTGACAATTTTAATAAAAGCCGTAAGAAAATTTTCTGAAATAAATTTAAATTAAAAATATTAAAAATTTAATTGAATTAAAAAATTAATTAAATATTTTTTTTTTGCATTTTTATCAATATTAAAATATATTGCACTTTAAAAAATTTGGATAAATTTTAATTAAAAAATAATTTTTTTAAAAATAATTAAATATAATTAATTAGTTTTAAAAAATTATTAAATTAATATTTCAATAAATGAGAAAATAATAAAAATTATATTTGTAAAATTTTATGGCTCGATTTTTTCTGGCACATATTCAAAATATTTAAAATTTTTAATTATTTAATTTAGTTACATTTATTCATTAAAATTATTTAATATTAAAATCTTTAATTAAAATATTTTGAATAAAATTTTACAAATATAAGTTTTCTAATTTTCTCATTTATTGAAATAATTATTTAATAATTCTTCAAAATAAATTAATTAAATTTAAATATTTTTTTTAAATATTTAAATAATTTTAATAAATATTTAAATAAATAATAACATTTTTATTTAAAAAAAAAAATTGGAAAAACTTGTTCAAAATATTTTTTGAAAAATTTCAAAATAATTATATTTTGCATTTTCTTATAATTTTTAAAAAAATTAAAATATCGATAAAAATTAGTTAAAAAATAATATTTAAAGTTAAAATGTCTTAAATAAGAATTTATGTTTCATTTCTTAAAATGAAACAAACTAACCTTGAAAATGTCAAAAAAATCAATTTCTACCAACTTTTGACAAAAATAAAATTACATCTGTCTGAACTTTGACATTCTTTTGAGGGATTTGTCCAATTTCGATGTTAAGGCGCCTCTGTCACGCTACCAAGCTATAATGGACATCAATTATAAGCAACGCATTTTTTTGTTCGTTTTTCGTCCGTATCAGCATCGAAAAATTTTTCGCATCAATAATTTCCGTCATAATGGACGCCGACGCGTGATAAATTCCGATATATGACGGAAAAATGCTTTATTTATAACATGTTTGTAGCTCCAACTAGTATTTATTGACATCGACGTGTTTTTTTGCTGGCTGTTTTTTTTTTGTTTTTGATGTAACAACGCGCGTCAGTCAATTCAAATGTCAAGTTTTTGTTCTAAATACATTTCACGCGTCATATAACATTATGGAGTTACAGCGAAAAATACACAGGAGGCATTTTTATTATTTTTTTTTCGTTTTCCAAAGAATGAAATGTTTTTCACCTTTTTTTTTTCTTGTTGTCTATAAAAGCAGAAAAAATCGAGAGATTTACTGCTCATGATAAATTGAAATCAAAAAGTTCAAGCAATTTCGATAACATTTGAAGCGTACGCTTTATTAGCTCTTGACCACCTTTGCAGTCCGTGACAATTTTGATCCCTTGTGTATACTGAGAAGAGAATGAAGAAAAAGTGTATTTACTCTTAATTTAGTGAGAAATTCTCGAAAAAAAAGCATGTCCGCTGTTAACAGCGCAGATAAAGGTAACAAACAACTCGTGATCCTCTCGGCATTGTTCAAAAACTAATGGTGTGAATGAGGGAATTTCAATGCGATGATAACCTTCTTGAAAGCCGATGAAAGAAAACAAGAAATCATGTTTCTTTGTTTTCCATCTCCTCCCCTCGTTTCCAGCTCCTCGCTACATTGCCTCTCTCGCACTTGACGACATCAACAACAACGAACGACGCTTTTTTTCTTATTTTCATTTTCTTACTAAAAAAAATTTTCTCTTTTCTCCTACAGATTTATTGCCATCTGACTCGCAAGCACCGACATTACATCTTGTCGCTTATAGTGTGAATCAAAAAGGTCGCAGCGAGCCTTTTGTATTGGAAGATATTGCAATCAATGAAGCAGAAAAAAGAACAGGTATGTCCCCATTTTTTATATATTTTTTGTTTTTTTCTCTTTTATTTACTTTATTTTTTGATACGATTGAATGGGAAAAAATTTCAAATTTTTCGTGTGTGACATTCCTCTGATACGGCTTCTGATGAAAATTCGTACATTCTTGTTGATTTGTTTCTTTTAGCCTAAGAGTGTTCGTCTTTTTCTTTACGTGAACTGTGAAAAGTTTATATTTCGCAAGATAATTTTTTTTTGCGAAACATAAATGGTAATATAAAGTTTTTGCGTTACCCGTGGACTTCGTTCTACCCAACAAAGTTTGATTTTACTTTTCAAAATTGAAATTCGTCAATTGTTAATTTCTTTTTAAAATTTTTAATTTATTTTTTTTTGTTTTATATTTTTTTTTTTTAATTTAAACCAACTTTAAGTTTATTTTATAGAAAAGTGAGTGATGTGGAAGATAATAATGACGAAAATATTAACATTAACACCGGCTAAAAGCAGTCAATAACAAGACAGGACTCTTAAGAAGATCTGCCTGCAATATTACAAGACGAGCCTAAGAGCAATGCTTTCAGTAAAGAAACCCGAAGATTGATTCTTAGTAAAGGATTAATGAAAGAATCTAAAATCAAGATGATCCAAAAAAAATCCAAAGACTGACAAAACATCATGATGAATAGATCTTAACTCCTTCTAGAAATTTTCTTTATGGATAACACAATATATGACCAGCTTGACCAAATACATGTTATTTACTATGAACAATATTACCTGATGATTTTTTTGAAAAAATTGCCCTATGAACAATTTGATTTAGATGGATTTAGATTTTCACGCTAAACGTCACAAAAATTAAGAAAAACCTCACTCTGAAAGAATAAGCGAACGAAGAAACATGTAATTTTATTCTTCTAGGTAAAATTTAAGAAAGAGAATCATTTGTGACTTTGAGAATCATCAATTAAAACATTAATTTTTGTTATCAGGCCATCTTGGATCCAGTGTGGCATCCATATCAATCCCCATTTTGTTTTATCCATACTAAATTTGAAGCACATCTTAACTAAAAATCTGACCAATTACAAGAAATCGAAACAAAGAAACCTCAACTCGAAGATACCAAGCACATGCATGAATTTGAGTAAATTGAAACTCGAATGAAGCTTAATATGAACAAACCTACGAGTATATTTTAACATTCTGTGAATTGGAAAACAATACGACCACTAAGATATCAACAGAGTTAACAAAACTTAAAAATAATTAAAATGAGAAACAAAATCTCAGAACAAGTTAAACACAATTCTGAATACTTTCGGAGTTAACAAAAACTAAACAAGAAAATAATTAAAATGAGAAACAAAATCTCAGAACAAGTTAAATACTTCCGTAAAGCTGCAATTAAAAGATTTTTACCTTACCTCAAATTTAATTTTTTTTTTTTGAAACAAGAATATTTTTCTTTATTCAATTAAGAAAAGTTTTAATTTTGTCATAACTCGAAAATTTTCTAATAATCCGAGAAACATTAGTTTTTCATATAGTTCACGGTTTAGCAGTGTTTATGTTGATAAATATTTATTTCGCAAAAAAATAAAAGAAGAAACTAACACAAAATTGAATATAAAAGCGTGACGTGTGCTCCACTAAAAAGAAAGGAAAAAACTTCTATTCACTGATTCAATTTATGGTCGCTATTGTGAGAGAATGATTTATGTTTTATGGATTTTTCACGAGTTTCATAGTTTCTCAGAGAATGTAGAAAGAAATTTTTATCAACATGCTGCATTTTTGCCTCGATTTTTGCAAAAATTTATTTTTTTTTAAATTTAACTCTTCTTTAAGAAACAGAAACGTAAAAGAATAAACCAATAATTCGCCCACCTATCATTATAAATTATCGATGATGCATGAAAAGACGCATGAAGTCTAATGATTATTATCACGCCTTTTCAACAAAACGAACAAATTCAACTGAAAAAATTGTTCGTATTTATTTATTATCGTCGTCGTCATGATTTGTTAAAAAAAAAAATACCAATAAAATTGCTTGGGTGTTTTTATCATTTTTTTTTTCGTTCTGCAAGAAGAACAAAGAATCTCAATTTCTCACACTATGCGTTCAGACTTTTTTCATTGGAATTTGATTGCGAGCCCTGGCAAACTGATTGGATGCGTAAAAAAAAATTTTTTTTTTCTTCGTGTGATTTTTTTGAAATAGGAAAAATGTGTCTTCAGTGTTTGTGTGTGCTTGATATTTATTTTAGAAAAGAAAAATGTTTTATTAACACAAACGTACGTACGAGTTATGAAATCTTTTATTTTATATTTTTTTAAAAGAACGAGGAGAGCGAAAAAAAAAGGAAAATCAAAAGAAAACTTATAAAATAATAAAAATAAAAGAGGAAAAAAATCCATTATTATACCTATGAACAATCTATAAATTGTCGGGTGCAAATCTTTTCGACATTATTGTTATATTTCGCCAGAGAGAGCTTTGTATGTGTGCGAAAGAAAGTTTTTGGCAAGGAACATACGTTAACACTAACAACGACGACGAAAAAAGTGGAGAAATGAAAATATTGTAATAATAATAATAAAAGAAAATATCTTTTTATTGTTTTAAAAAAAAAGAAAGAAAACGACGATGACGGCCTTCTTTTTTTTATATTTTTCCCCATATACGACAAAGACGACACACAAACCATGATTTATTACTGATTTTTTTCCTCGTTTTTCGCAAAAATTCAAACAAAAATTCTTTGGGGTTGTTGTTTTGGAAGGAACCCCATTGACTGCCATCATCTTTTATATGATTTTCTCCGTTTTTTTCCTCTCTTATGGGATTTTTGATTTGTGGTTATTTCTTCTACTCTGGGAACTCGGTTTTTTTTTGTTTCTTTTATCGAGCGACGTGAACTTGATTTACCGGTTGGGTGGCTGATGACTTTTTTGCCTTCTTTACATGTTCAGGTGAAAATGAAAATTTTCGAGAAATATTAAGGGAATGAGAATTTTTTATTAAGTTGTTAATGATCTAATTTGGTAACTTTATTAAATAATTTTTAATGTAATTAAAGAGGTATAAAATTCTAAGTTTTCGATTAAATTACAATTTTTAACTAATTTAAAAAGTTATTATGACTTAACTTACATTCAGAATTTTCAATCGAAGTTTTTTGTTTTTTTTTATTCTTGAATTAAATTTAAAACCACAATAAAAAAACTTTTTAATGAAATTTTAATTTTTTTTTTTCAAATCGATAATTTTGAATTTTATTTTATTTAAAAATTTATTTTTTTTTAATTAAATTTTATTAAAAATTCACAAAAAATAAAAAAATTTCTTTCAAAATATAAAAAAGAAAAAAATATCCTTATGAATAAAAAAATCTTTAAATTAATTTATTTAATTCAAAAATATTTTTTTTAAATTTTTTTATTCAATGGAATTTTTTTAAAAAATATTAGTTTTACATAATTATTAAAATAATTATTACTTTATAAAAATAATTCAAATAAATTTATTTTTTAATTGAAAACTAACACAATTTAATTTTAAATAAATTTTTAATAAAATAATAAAAATTTAATTTTTAATTTAAATAAAAAAAATTAACTTAAATTTAGTTAAAAATTTCATTATTTTTCCATTGATTTTATTATTTATCATTTTTTTTTGTTAAAATATTCCTCAAAGCTTAATCTACAACCTAAAACTAGGTCACTTTCGTCATCAGAACTTGACATTGAACACAAAACAAAACACAATAACTGATAATAATCTTAACTAGTACAACAACAACAAAAAAAAAACTTTCGTAGTTTTGTTGTTGATGGCGGAAAATTGTTGTTGTCCCAGTTGCTAATTTAATGTTTTTCACACATTCATTTCTCACAAGTCATTTGCCCGAATATCATCAGTTCATTTTCTAGTTAGCACTCGACAAGAGTCTCCAAATGGCGGAAGTTGGCATATGGATTGTATTTAGTGGCAATGGACTAAAATGGCATGTGAATTGGGTGTAAAATCGAAAAAGTTTTCGTTTTTTTGAGTGGTGTTGTTATTATTATATTGGTTCTCACTCACTTTACTTTTTTTTTGTGTTGTTGGTTGGCTGTAATCATAGGAAACAATAACAACAAAAAAAGAAGAAAGAAATGTAATAAAAATAATAAAAGTAAAAAAAAAAGTAATGCGAATAAGCATGAAAACAAAATATTAGGACAGAAAACCTTTTAAAAGCATTTCTTTTTAAATTTTTTCGGTTTTTTGTGTCGTTTTAAGGGACAAAAAGGACTTTTGTCCGTACAAAAAGTCCGAACTAGACGAAATTTTTAGCACATTTTGTTTTATTGCTGTAGATTTGTTGTTTTAGTCCATTTTTTTTGTGTCACAGACTGTAAAAAATTTGTGTCTCGCAAACTATTGAGGCAAAGTTCAGAATTTGCATTGGGAAAATTTTTAGAATGTGCATTGGGGCAAAATTTTAGAATTTTTATTAGAAAAAATTTTCAGAATTTGCATTGGGGCAAAAATTTAGAGTTTTCATTAGGAAAATTTTAAGAATTTGCATTGGGAAAAATTTCAGAATTTGCATTGGGAAAATTTTTAGAATGTGCATTGGGGTAAAACTTTAGAATTTTCATTAGGAAAATTTTCAGAATTTGCATTAGGAAAATTTTTAGAAAGTGCATTGGGGCAAAACTTTAGAATTTTTATTAGGAAAATTTTCAAAATTTGCATGGGGAAAATTTTTAGAATGTGCATTGGGGCAAAAAGTTAGAATATGCTTGGGATGAACCAATACACATGCTAAAATGTTGCCTAACTTGGGCCCGAAGCACATTCTTAACTTTTCCCAATGCAAATTCTCAAATTTTACCCCAATGCCCATATTAAAATTTTGCCCCAATGCACATTTTGAATTTTTTTTCTTATATCATGGTCGTATTCAATTAATTTTCGTGTTTCGCAAAGATTTTTGCTTGCGAGAAACGAATTTTTTATACTGAAGCGAACTACTGGTCAAAAACTATTTCCCATGGCAACATCAAACATCCCCGAAAAAGCTCGTCTAGTAGGACAAAAAAAAGGTTAACATGAAATTCGTCATTTATTATGTGTTTATGTGTTGCTGCGATACGTCCGAGGGACTTGTGTGTGTGATTGTTGCTCGCTGATTGATGTTGGAAAAGGACACAACCCATAAAAATGCGGATAAATTTGGCGTAATCTCGTCGGAATGGTGTGGACATTGGACCGAGATAAGGTTCGGGAAACATATTTCGTCGGGCAATGAAGACGACGACCAATGGCAAGGAAACACATAAAATTCGAGTGTTCCAATAATAATCCGTGTCATAAAACCACTTTTTTTTTGTCCTTTTTCTTCAAGACGAAAGTCAAACAAAACCTTTGCCAATTTCGCCTCATGAACTTCGTGAAAGGTAGAAAAAATGATTTATCTGCCATTACTTTCGACAATTTTTTTACTTGCGAGTAAAAACTTAAAAAGAGTCAAAGATAATGCAAGGAGAAACGTCGTTCATCACTTTTTCCGTCTTCGAAACAAATAATGTGTTCGTGGTGGTGATTCGATTAATTTATTGTTGTAATATATGAAGTCGGGTCTTCTTTCGTTTGCGTGAGTACGTTCCCTTTTTTTTGATGAATGATCTTACATTGGGAGTTATTTATTATCGATTATGTGGTTTTTTTGATGTTTTGTCAGTTTAAGTGAAAAATGAGAAGATTAGGTTGGGATGACGTGAATCAATATTGATAGTGTGATGCCATCCCGAGAGTTTTTGGGTGTTTGTTTTTTTTTTTATTTTGGTGGGGTGACTTTTATTGCATGACGATTCGTCGTTGTCTTTTGCGAATGGATTGGAAGTCCCATGGGAAGTGCTTGGAAAATTTTTCAAAGGAAATTGACTTTTGGTTTGAGAATTTTATAAAAAAAATGTTCTAAAAATCAAACAAAAATTGAGAAAAAAATTATTTTTAAATTAAAAAAAAATATTTAAGTAGTAAAATATTTTTTTTTAATTTTCATTAATTTAAAATAATAAAAATAATTTTTTTAAATAAAAAAAATAATTTTTTAAAAGAATTATTTTTCAATAATTATTTTTTAATTAAATTATTTTTTTTATTTTATATTTTAAATTAAATTAATTTATTTTACAATTCAAAAAAAAATTTAATAAAATGAAATTTAAATCAATAATCCAATTTATTCATGAAATTTTAATTAGAATTTTATAAAAAAAAAGTATTGCATAAAAACTTTGCGTTATATAATTTATTTCACTTTGTAAAAGTCACATAAATTCATTGAAATATCTCCAAATTATTTTCCAATTATTTTTTTATAATTATATAAAATAATGTTTTTTATTAATTAAAATTTTTTTTCTTTTATTTTTATGTTAATTTTTGACATTTTTTTTAACAATTCTAGTATATTTTTAAATTTTTTTTGTTTACTAATTTTTAAAAAAAAATCTTTTTTTTCAAAATTATGATTTTTTTAAATTTTAAATTTTCTGTTTTAAGAGAATTTAAAAAAATATTTATATCACTTTTTTAATTAAATTTAATTATTAAATTTTATTATTTTATTTTTAATTTATTAATTAAAACTAAAATTAAATTATAAATTGAAATTGATAATTTTTTTCAAATTTAGTAATATTCTACCAAAAAATTAATTTTTCTTTAAAATCTTTCGCGATTTCATTTATTTTTAAAATTTATGTAGTATTTTATCCTTTTTTCAAATAAAAACTTTAAGTATTCTCAAATTAATTGAAAATTTCACTTAATGTTTCAACTTCCCCGAATTTCATTCTCATTCCATATTTCTTAAAATATCGCATTAAAAATCAAGAAAAACCTTTTTATGTTCAAATCTCATTCGTCGACCGATCTCAACGAAAATTGTTTCTCGGAAGTACGCGTAAAAAATCTTAAAAAACTTGTTTAAAAATGATGAAAGATGAATAAAAGTTGGCACTTTTGCGGCTTTCACGTCAAAAATAATCATTCATAAAACGCAGTGTCGCACCTCAATTACACCCACGCAATCCTTTTTTCCCTCTAAAGTGACACTTTTTACCGGCTAAATATCTAAGGTACAATTGCTGTTAATAATAAATGTAAATTTTCGCAAAAAAAAAAAGCCGTTGAGACCATCTTCATCGATTGTGCTCGTGGTTTTGCTCGTTCAAGCATAAAAAGACGATAAAAAGGTCTTTTACGGCGGAAAAATGTGTTTTCTTTTGTTTTGCGAAAAAATTATTTTTTTGCTTCGCGTATCAGTCCCTCGCATGCCGTAACTTTAGAGCAGAGTCGACGCAAATCCAATAAATTTCAAAAACTTTGACATCATAAAGTGTAAATAAAACAGTTCGAAAATACATTTGCTTGAATGGTTGCTTGAACACACACGAGAAAGAAAGGAGTAAATGTATCGTTAAGACATAAGAAATGCGCCGCAGATAAGTTGAAAATGGGGTCCCTGCCCTCCGTAAACACACATACGATAGTAATAATAAATATTTTTCATGATAATGCCGCTTTGCACACAAATAATGAATGAAAAACACACACGAGACATAAGCATGAGTGAGACACGAGATCGAGTCATCACTGGAAAAATATCATGTCTCGCAAATTGTGCCTTGGGGCAATATTTTAAAATGCGAATTGGGACAAAATTTTAAATTGTGCATTGGGTCAATTATTTAGAATGAACATTGGGGTAAAATTTTGCCCATTGCACATTCTTGCACATTATTAAATTTTGCCCCAATGCAAATTTTTAAATTCGACCTTAAGTTCAAATTTTAAAATCTTGTCCCAAAACACAATCTAAAACAACCCCAATACATAATCTTATATTTTTCACAGTTTGAATTTTGTCCCAATTCACATTCTTTATACTGCTAAACCGAAGTTTAAATGTTTACCCCAATGTACATTCTAAAACTTTTCCTTAAAGCTATATTTTTTTTGGCCCCATGCAAATTTTAAGACATTGCTCCAATTGACATTCTAAAATATCCCTCCGATGCACATTCTGGAAATTTGTCCAATGCACAATTAATTTTTACTGCCCATTCAAAAATTTTTACCAATAAATATTAGAAAATTTTAGCCCAATACAAATTCAAAAATTCGACCCCATATTTAGATTCTAAATTCTTGCCCCAAGCAACATTCTCTAATTTTACCCCAATCCATAATCTGCAACTTTTTAATCTAAAATTTTATCTCAATGCACATTTTATAACTTTGAGCCCAGAATTTAATAAGATTTTGTCCCAATATACATTTTGAAACTCTTTCCCAATGCACAATATATTTTTTGGCCCAAAGCACATTCTGAAATTTTACCCTAATGCACAATTTTCTGTTGTTTGGTACCTATTTTTTCAAATTTTCATATCTCGCGGATATTTAAGCATCCGAAACACGAACTTTCCACATTGAAGTAAGAAAAAGGGGTGACTCAATAGAAGAAAACGACGAAGATTCGCAACAATATTTTTTTGAACGTACACAATTTTTCGCAGCTAAAAAGTTGATGATCAATGTTTCCCTAAGGAGATAACACACAAACTCACACACATACTTTACGACAAAGTACTTATCGCATGGCAAAAAAAAAACGAAAAGTTTCCTTTGGAATGTGTAAAAAGCATGATTTTGCCAAATGCCGAAGTTAACAACGTTCGGAAAAAACAGCAAATGAACATGATTTTGATAAAGAAGTAACAAAAAATATTTTCACACTTAAAGTTGAATTTAGAAGTATGTGGTTCGGTTAACTTTTTGTTTCAATACAGAGCCTAACAAGCAACACACAGAGGCCACATACGATGGTTTTTCTTCCTTTTATTGAGAGATTTTAGAATGATGTCGTAATAGAGAGAGAGAGAAATTGCAATTTAATATGAGGTTTTTCTGGGAGAAAATTTTTGGGCAGTGAAGTAAATTATTTTTCTGGCAAGGAATTGATGAACTTTAAAGATTTTAGGGAATGACTTCAATTGCTCTTAAAATTCGATATTTAATCATTCAACCTTCATTTTTTTCATTCGTGATTCATTTTCATCTAAATTTTCTTATATTTTGGCTTAAAAAAATACTATTTTTTTAATAATTTTTTTTTAATTTCTAATTTTCAAGGCGAAATTAAAAACTAATAAAAAATTAATTAAAAAAAAAATTTAAAAAAAATAATTAATATAAATACTTTTAACTTTGAATTCATTTTAGTTTATATTATTTATTAAAAAAAAATAATATATTTTATTTCTTAAAATTAAAAATATTGGAGAAAAATAAATTTTGGTCAATTTTGGTTTAAATTTTTTTCATTCAAAAATTAATTATGAACAAGAAAAAAACGTTCAAAAAAATTTGAACGCACCCGAGTAACATTTTAAGAAATTTTTTAAATGTAAAAGTCACAAATTCGATAATTGCTTTTCACTTTGAGAGAGATATTAGATGTTAAAAGACGTATTTCTGTTTCTTTCTCTAAAATTAGGTACATGCAAATAAGACAATTTTTGACTTAAAACTAAAAATCTAAAATTATTCTACAATTAAAACAGGATCCATTTTGTATTTGGAAAATTTCAACCATCTTTAAAAATCCCCCATCGCTTTCAAATTATTTATAATTGCAATTTTTGTTTATTTTTAGTAAATTTAGTGAAGTTTTTAATTTTTCATGTTTTTTTAATATATATTTTAAAAAATTTGCATCATTGTATAAAATGAAAGAAATGTTGAATTTTATTCTTAATGTTGAATGGATGACAAAGTTTTAAATAGATTAATTAAATAAAAAATAAATTAAATTAAATTTTAAATTGTAAAAATATTCAAGATACGATTTCAGATCAAAAAATAAAATTTAAAAAAATTCATTTAAAATAATTTAAAATTAAAAGAAACTCATATTTTAATTTAATACAAAATTATTTTCAAAAACATATTTTTATATTTAAAAAATATTCATAAATTAATAAAAAAATATTAAAAAAAAAATTATAAAAAAAATGTTTATAATTATTATTTTAAAAAAATAATTTTTTAATTAAAATTTAAGAACAAAAATTAAATTAAATTAGGTATTATACAGAAGAAATTATATAAAAAGTTTTATAAAAAAAACCTTTAAAAAAAATTAACAGAAAAAAATATTTTCTTAAAAAAAAAACTATTTTATTTAACTTTAAAAAAAGCGCTCAACCCCAAATCCCGTTCAACAAACTTTTTTCTTTTGTTTTCAATTCAAAAAAATAAAATAAAAAAGAAATCGACAAAAAACACACACACGCCAAAGTAACCCTTAAGACCGAGAGAATGAGAGAGGATCAGAGCACACACGCATTTACGAGATTACCAAACAAACGGCTGGCATCACAGATGATAAAGTCATGCTTGTGTGAGTTGTGCTGAAACTAAAATAAGTCAGAAAGAAAATAAAAATGTGTTATTTTTTCTTTCTTCTCTTCGTTTTTTCTTTTTTCTTGTAAGTGTCTCGGCATATGTGACGACAGTAAGTTAAAAATTGGTTAAAGTACCATCTTTCTCATTGTTTTTCTGCGAATTTCTTCATAGTTTGCTAGATTTTCTTCGGGGATTGACAATAATGGATATAAATGTTGGGATGTGTGATTGTCATTTATTTCTCAGCGCTTGACTACGGGATGGGATTAAGTTTCCATTTTGTCAGTTTTTTTTCAATTTTTTTTACATTTTTTTGGGCAATAATCGATTTTTTGTGCATTTTATCGCATCTTTTGCAATTTCCTGCGAAAAATACCCAAACGGCAATTTCAATTGGAATGCCTAACATATTTATTGCGGGTAAATAGACATAATGAAATGCAACGCGTGTGTGTGTACAATTTGATTGGATTGTGGAAAATTCACACAAATCGTGGAAATGTTTCATCAGCGAGGAATCCTTTTGTGTGGTGCCGATGCATGCATTCGCATTACATAAAATTCTGCTTTTTTTCCTGTGTTGAACAGACAGCTTGGCATGCTTTTGTGTATTGGCACATTTCCGTGATACCTGCAGAAAATTGTTGGCAATGCGACGGGAATGCAACAACAACAACGAAAAAAAAACTGAAAAATATCTCTTTAACGACGTCGAGATGTAACCAGCAATGTAACGCGGGTAGATAAGAGCTTCCGTTTTTATGCAAAAATGCTGTTTTGAGTTTTTTTTTCCTCCTCTCGTAGTTGTGTAAGTAGCTTGTTGATGGATTTAAGAGAGCGCAATATTTTTATCGGTGGCAGAGCAGAAGTAATTTAACGGTCGGTTTTTTATTGTTTTCAATAATGCGGAACAAATGTTCTTGTTGACTCGTCTGGTTTGCATTTTTCTATATTTTAGATGGAAATGAGAAAATTTTGTTTAATATTTCTAAAATAAAAAAAAATCATCACAAGGTTAAAAAAAATTGTTCAAAAATTTCTTTTTTTTTTATTTTTTTTTTAATTTATTATTTTTTTTTTTTTTTTGTAGAAAATATTAATTTTTTTAAATTATAAAATTAAATTTAAAAAAATTAAATAAAATTAGAATTCAATATTTTTAATAAAATTAAAAAAAAAATAAAATAACAATTATTTTTATTATATTTTAATTAAATTTGAATGCAAAATAAAAAAAAATGTAAAAAAAAAAACCGTCAGAAATTTAAAAAATAATTAAAGTTTCAAAAAATTTAAAAATGAAATTGCAATTTCATAATATTTTTTAAAAAAATTAAAATTTTTCATTAGAATTATTACATATTTAATTTTTTTTTTCGATGTATTTATTAAAAATTAATTATTTTTATATAAAAAAAATTAAAACTTTAAATTTTTCAATTAAACTTAATAATATTTTAATAATTTTTTATTTAATTTTATTTAATTGTTTAAGTAAAAATAATATTATTTTATTTTTGTAAAAATATTAATTTTTTACAATAAAATTTTAAAATTAAAAAAATAAATAAATAAAATTAAAATTCAATATTTAAAAAAAAATAATAAATAATAACAATTATAATATTTTAATCAAATTTGAGTGAAATTTGCAGAAAATTTATTAATTAAAAAAAATAAAATTAAAAAAATTATATTGTAATTTTTTTAAAAATTAAACTTTTAAATTTTTTCATAAAAATTATTATTCCAAAAATATTTTTTTAGGTATTCATTTAATTATTTTTATATTAAAAAAATAAAACTTAAAATTTAATTTAATAATTTTTTCAATTTAATAATTTTTTCAAAAAAAAAAATCACATAAATTTGCTTTAAAAAATTAAAATTAAAATATTAAAAAAGAAAGAAAAAAAAATCACGTAAATCTATAAATAATTTTTTAAATTTTTATTTATAAAATTTAAGTTAAATTTTCATTTAATTTTCAGTTTTGATTAAAAAAAAAATTAAATAAATTTAAAAATAAAAACCAAAATTAATTTAATGAAAAATTATTGTTTAACGTTTAAAACGCTACAATCAATTTTTATTTTAATTAATTTTTGAAATTTTAATTAATCATGCTCTGATCGAAGAAAAAAATTAAATTTATTCACTTTAAAAAAATAATAATCAAATTTATTGACATTAAAAAAATCTCTATTAAATAATGAAAATAGAATTAAAAAAAAAATAAATTCCGAACTTAACCACAACGAAATTTATCTTTTGTCTTAATTTTCTTTCAATTTATCACTGGTTTTCATTTTTTTTCTTCACAAAAATCTCCCTTTTCGACGAAAAATAATTTACGATAAAATTCGCTTTACAGAAACTTGTTGAAAAAAATCCCAAATTCACACAACCAAATTGATAAAATTGTCAAAGTCTTCTCTTTTTTCAAACTTTTTTTCTTTTTTGCTATTTTATCCTTTTTCATGTTTGCCGAAATTCCTTCGACAATGCCGAAAAAAGGTGCAGGACAACCAGGAAGACGAAAATCAAAATTGAATTGTTACGGCTAAGTGTGTGCTTGTCATTGTTGCACATCGATAAATGCTTCCTTCATTCTTTTTTTTGTCCTCTTCCTCCTCATCGTCTTATACAAACATCTCCTCACATTCCCTTTTTATTTTATTATACAATCACCTTGAATTGAATCACTTGAAATTTTTCACATGTGTGTCAACGGAATCGATTCTTCTTTCGTGTCTTCATCGTCGACTGCTGAGCTGCTCGGTAATACGCTCCGACATAAATTCCGACACACACAAAAAATCGAAAACTCCACTTTAGCCGTCATCAATTCAATTCAAGCGAAGAACAATATAATACAATCAAATCAATCGAGAGGTGCCTCGTATGTGCGCCGAGCAAAGAAAAAAAAAAGAAAATTGTTATATGCGATCATCACGACGATGATGATGATGACGATAATAAATACCTGTTCTTTGTACGCAATTTTCCGTATACGCATTAACTTGCGCTTTGAATTTATAATTTAGCATCACATTCATTTGTTTGGCGCGGAACAATGCCGCTGAAGGAGGAAAAGGTGAAAGGAGGAAGAAAAAAAAAGAAACGCAGAGAAAAAGAATAATACGAAAAGTACTTGAATACATATTTTATGTTCGTTCGTTCGTTTGTCGATGTTTGTGTAAGTAATCATCATCAGGTGGCGGTAAGCTGATTGCGTATATGTTCTATAAAAAAAAAGAGAAATAATAATAAAAAAAAAAAGTTAAGCGATTTTTTAAAGCTGTTGAATCACACGTAGAGCGGATTTGTCGATGAATGATAGAATTTTTTTTTTTGACAGAAAATGCCACAAAATAAGAGGTTTTTTTTGCACAAAAATGAGATATGGAAGGTTTACTTTCGGAAAATGAACAAATCAATAGGATTTTGATATAAAATTTTGACTTTGAGATTTTTTTATTTTTTTTTAAAAATAATTTTTAAATAAAATTAATTTTTTATTTTAATTTTTAAATAAAAATAAATAAATAATTTAAATTAATTTTTTAAATTTAAATTTATAAATCACTAAATTTATTTTAAGAATTAATTAATTTTTTTTAGAATTATTTAAATTTATTTCAGATTTTATTTTGTTTTTTAAAATAGTTTTTAAAAAGTGTTTTTTTATAATTTCAAAAAAAAAATATGATTTATATTTATTTTTAAATTTTCTTTAAAATTTTTGAGAAATTAATTATTTTTATTATTTAATATTAAATTATTTTATTATTTAATTTCATTTATTTTAGTTTAATTTAATTTAGTTATTTTTTAATTTATTTTTTTTATTTTATCATTTTTTTAATTATTTTAAAAATTATTTTAATTAATTATTTTATTAATTTTAATAATTAATTAAATATTTTATTTTTTATTTAAGTTATAACAATCAGATTTTTTTTACTTTTTAGTATTTTTTTTTAATTTTAAGAAATTTAAGAAATTTGTGCAATTTTTTATTTTATGTTCTAAATGAAAAATAAATAATTTTAAGGAAAAAAAGGATTTTTTTAATTATTCATAATTTAACAAAAAAAATGATTTATTTGTAAGTTTTTTTTAAAAAAATCCTTAAAAATTTTAGACAATTAATTATTTTTTTTTTAATTTTTTAAAAATTTATTATTTAATTTAATTTATTTTTAATTCTTGAAAAAAAAATTTAAATACGATTTTTATTTAAAAAATAAATTAAAAATAAATTTATTAAAAAAATAAATTAAATAAATTTTAATTATGATTATAATTAACTATTATATTTCCTTTAAAATTAATTCGAAAGACAGACAACATAAAAAACATAAAATCAGAATCTCCCTATAAATTCCTTAAAACGCAGTGAAAATTGAAATTGTTATGAATTTTGGGTCAAAAGATCATTTTCCCTCCTTTTGTTATCTCCCAGCTAACACGTGCGATCATAAAAATTTGACACTATTGTTTATTTTTTTTTTTATCCTAAAAGAATCCCGCCCGTAAAAATACTTCAAACAAAGAAACAAACAAACGAAGAAAAAAAAATAATTTGATGAAAAATTCTTTCTATTTTTTTTGCGTTTGTTTGTTTGTTTGTTATTCGTACGTGAAACTATGATGCGACTGACATGACGGACGTGAAGAAAGGTGATGTGATGTTCGGCCTCTATCTCCTTGCTTTATGCTGAAAAAACTAAATGGACTGAGATAATTCAATTGTATTGTAGGGAGAAGAATTTCTCTTCTTTCATTTATATTTATTTTATATTTTTTACTTCATATTTTTTTTTAAATAAGAAAATAAAAAGCAGAAAAAAATGATGTGAACACATTTGTATCACATGGATGGACAAAGATCCCCAGCAAACACGTAACATAAATTTCTTCGACCATAATAAAAGAATTTTTTTTTGTTCTTGTTGCGATGAATGGCATGCCAGGGCATGGCAGGTGTGTGACTGTTTAGAAATATAAAAATTCATTTTTCTTCCAATTCAATTTCAATTCATGCGAGTGTCCTCTTAAAATAATGATATTATGTAAGAAAAAAGGTTCGCAGGGAAGATTGTTAGGGTGAGACAAAAAATTCATTGGAAATTAAGGAATATTAGGTGAAGAGTGAAATCCGGTGTTCGTGGAAGGATGATCTTAAGTCTATTTATTAAAATTGACATGGGAAAATAAATAATTTTAGGTTTTTTGTTATTGACTGACTTCAGCTTACTAATTTTTCTTGAGATCAAGACGCCCTCTACTGACAAAAAATTAAACTTTAAGATCAATTTTGAAATTTTTGATCAAAAAAAAAAATATGACATTTTAATTAATTAATTTATTCATTTTATTCATGTTGAACTTATAATTTCCATAAATCAAAAATTTCAAAATTTGATCTTTAGTGATCAAAAAAATTTAAAATCTTAACAGTAGATGGCGTCTTGATCTCATGAGATCTTTAAAACTTTTTATTTTGATCACCAGAGGGCGTATTGATCTCTAAGGATCCAAAATTTAACTTTTTATACAAAAGGGCTTCTTAAGAAATTTTAATTTACTCCTTGAGTCTTAAAGTGATCAAAAGATGCCCTCTAGCGGTAAAAATTATAATTTTTAAAGATCTTTCAATAACTCTCTCAATAACTAATAACCTTAAAAATTGTTAATTTTTCATTAAATTTCTATACAAAAATTATTTGTTTTTATTTATGATCTTTGTATGTTATATTAAAAAATATAATTTGAGGTTAGAAAGTAAAATTCTTTGTTTTTCAAGTTTTCAATTAAATTATTTATTTATTTTTTTTTTTTTTAATTATTTTATTTTTCTTAACTTTATATTAATTTTGATTATTTTTAATATTTTATTTAATTTTCAAAATCATTATATTAATTATTAATTTAATAATAAATTAATTTCAATAATTTTAATTTTAAATAAATTTATTTAAAATTAATTAATTATTTACTAAATAATGAATTAATTAATTAAATTTATCATTTTTTTATTTAAAATAATTATTAATAAATTATTTAATTTTATTAAAATAATTAAAACAAATTAGAAATAATATTTTTTGAAATTTAAAAAATAGTCTTTAATTAATAATTTATAATTTATTTAAAAGAAATAAAAAAAAATCAATAAATTAAAAAAAATCAAGAAAATTTAAATAATTTACAAAAAGAAAAATTGTCACCCTCTTCCTAAAAATCAGTTCACAATAAACAACCAAAGACACCCGAATTCCTTAAATTTTTTACGTTTGCCAAAAAATTCCCTAACACAAAAAAAAATAATTTTATTTAATGTAACTGCCAATTGTTACGCATTCTTACTTTATTATTATTATTACGACAACAATGCTACTACTTGTTCAAAAATTGAGTCTCCCCTCATCCGCAAAAATACTGAAAAAATTTTTTCTTATTATTTTTATGATCTCTTCCATGCTCAACAAACACCTCTTCGCAACGACACCCAAACATAGAGAAAACTTTTGAAACTTTTCGTCATTACACTCCTTTTCGCGGTGCTCAAGTTGCTTTTGTGCCCGAATATGATAATGTCAAAGCACGTACTAAAGAGCGACAAAAAAGACACAAAAAATGCGAAAAAAGAGAAACGTATGGCCATTATATGCTCCACTTACCTGAATTTAATGCAAGGTGATTTTTTTTTGTTCGCTCCCACTCGTTTTCTGTCACTCCGGGAAACGCAGAACTTTATGATGCAAAAATAAAATTGGATACACGAAAGCTTTTTTTTTTGCTCTTTCCCTCTTTTTTAGCGTCGTATTTCATCTCGCACGAAAAAAAAATTTTCATTTTCCGAGCATTGTGCGAAAGTTGAGTGTGTCATGTTTTATATTTAAAATAAAAAAAAATAAATAAAAACATAGAGAGGGAGTGACACACAGCAGAATTTGTTGGAATTTCATGAGGTACCCATGTGTGTGTATTATATTACTATTAAATACTCTTTTGTTGTGTTTCCGTCGTTTTACATGGAAAAACGGGTGAACTTGACATTGACATGAAATTAAATCATATGGAAAAATACAACAAAAAAATTATGATGAGTTTATGAAATGATGTCGCGACGGCGTCGATGTCGTTCGCCCCTCACTCACCACTCAAATTTTGTTGGACATTTTTATTTGTTCCAAATTGCCTTTCTTATTAGTGTAAACAAGTGACAGTGATTGAGATGTGTACACACGCACCTGTCGATCATTTTCGACACGACTCGACTGATTTTTTTTTTTTTTTTTTTTTTGATGGAAAGTAGCTTTAGCGCTTTTTATGAATTAATTTTAAATTTTAAATTTTAAATTAAATTTAATTTAAATTATTTTTCATTAATTTTAATTTTATTTTAAATTTTTTTTTAATAATTTCTTTAATTTTTATTAAATTTTATATTTAAGGAAAACATTTTATTTAATTTTTTTTATTTTTATTTATTTTTTTTATATTTAAATTAATAATTTTTTTAAAAATTTAAATTTAAACTTTATTTAAATTTTAAATTATTTTGTAAAATTTTATATACTCTTTTATTTATTTATTTTTTTTTTTATTTTTTATCAATAAAAAAATCAATTTAAAATTTGTATTAATTAATTATTTTGTAAATTAATAGGAAACTTATTTAAATTTTATATTATTTTTATTAAGTGAAAAATTTTAGACTACTCATATTTTAATTGAAATATTATTATTTTTTTCCTTTTAAATTTAAATATATTTTCACATTTTTCCTTTTTTAAAATTTTAATATTATTTTTAAAAATTAATAAAATTTTTAAATTTTTGAATTTAATAATAATAATTTAAATTTTTGTTTTATATTTTTTTTAAATATTTATTTATTATAATTATTTATTCATTTATTATATTTTTTAATTATTTAAAAATATTATTAATTAATTTTAATTTATTTTTAATTTCGAGTAATATTGGAAAAAATTTAAGCCTTTACAATTATCTTTTTTTCATGTTTAATTTTAAATATTTTTTTTTATTTTCTTCAAATTTAATTTTTTGAACATTTAAAATATTTTTTAATATTTTTTTTTATTTATTTAAATATATTTTTTAATTTCAATTTTTAATTAATTTAATTTAATTTTAATTTTTTGTTTAAAAAATTTTTTTTAAAAATTATTTGAATTTTTTTCCATTATGAAAAATATAAAATTATAATAGCAGACAATCAACTATCCCACTCAATAACGATTTTTTTTTCATAGAAATTCAGAAAAAAATTATTCTTTCACCCCACCACGCAAAACATTACAAATAACGCATAATCAACTGTCAGCCGATATGTGTGTTAATACATTAGTGCCACAAACAATTGAACAAAGAAAATCAAACACTTACGTCTAAAAGCCCTTTTATTAGTGAATTGATTGATTACTCTCAACGGGGTCATCCGTAAATTTACTTAACGTCTCGCGCTAAGAAAAATTGCTTCTGACTATCACTCAAGTATGCAGAAGAAGACAGCTTCCGGCGACATCTCACAGACCTTCGAGTGTCGTCGTAAAAAAAGTCGTCCTTTCCGATACTTATTATCGGCAAATTACTCTCATTGTCTGACATACAAAAAAAATAATTCACCGTATTCCATCATTTTTCCATCAATTTTATGTAGCAGGCGGTACTTTGTTGCCTTTGTTTCCTTATCGGCGTCGTATCATTTTTATTCTCGTTTTATTTGTGATTCTCAGTACATTTATTTGTTTTCCGACTCGTTCCCCCGCGCGCAATCATAAAATGGTTCATCAACATCGTAAATTGTTACATTTTTCTTCTTCTTTCATTTTTAAGCCGTTCAAAGAGTTTTCGGAACAGAGCCTGAGGAAGAGGAAAAAGATTTTCTTTCCTGGAATTCTCTCGACTCACAACTCTTGAAAGATATTTTAATTAAAATCAATCCTTTTTACCGAGAACCACAAAGAACTTTTGTATGTCCCTTTCGTTCGTTTTTTTGAAGAGCAAAGCTGGGAAGGAGGAAGTTTCACAGACACACATTACATGAATTCCCTTTCTCTTCCACTTCTTGCGGTTCTTATCCTTTGCGTATATATAGTCCATCAAACGTGAGAGCTTTCGATAGCTACACAATGTAAACACTTTATATCTCTTTAGAAATTTCATTTATTGATATATTATATAAATATGTATGAATGTCGATGCTATTTCGGTCCAATAAATATATATAAAAATGTGGAAAATTGATGTTTCGTAGATTTTGTTTGAAAACTAAGATTCGAAATGACCTTAGAGTTTATTTCAAGAGCTGAGAACCAAATTTCAAATCCTAAAAAGATTTCTAATGAGGCCTAAAAGTTCATTTCAAGAGCTGAGAACGAAGCTTTAAAACCTAAAAGATTTCTAATGAGGCCTAAGAGTTCATTTCAAGAGCTGAGAACCAAATTTCAAAACCTAAAAAATTTCTAATGAGGCCTAAGAGTTCATTTCAAGAGCTGAGAACCAAATTTCAAAACCTAAAAAATTTCTAATGAGGCCTAAGAGTTCATTTCAAGAGCTGAGAACCAAATTTTAAAACCTAAAAGATTTCTAATGAGGCCTAAAAGTTCATTTCAAGAGCTAAGAACCAAATTTCAAAACCTAAAAGATTTCTAATGAGGCCTAAGAGTTCATTTCAAGAGCTGAGAACTGAGCTTCAAAACCTAAAAAATTTCTAATGAGGCCTAAGAGTTTCATTTCAAGAGCTAAGAAGTTAGTTTTTAAACCTGAGGCCTAAAAATGCAAAAAAGTTAATTTCAAAACCTAAAAAGCTTCTTATAAGACCTGAAAAAATCTAATGCGAACCACTAACCTTTCACAATCCATACAAAACATTGTAGCACTAAGTAAAAACACAAAAACAACAACAACTCCGCATCAGAGGAAAATAAAACAAACCGAAAGCAGTGGTAAACAAGCAAAGATACTTTTTTCTATCAAGATGGATGATATTTCGTTATCCAATTTGTTGCCAAAGAAATTTCCCTCGGTCTCCCCCCTTTTTACGTCTTTCCGACACTCTCTAACTTTTGCTGCTGCTGCTTTTCGTGATTAGATCTCTCCTAGACACTCGAATGTAGGACACACACACACACAATGTTTTGATGCTTCATCTTTCCCTTTTTGTGTTGTTATCATCTTCTTCGCTTACAATGTTGCTCATTGTTCGCTATCTATGGACCGTGCAACGTTTATGGTCTTTATTTTATATATTACTATTTATTATACAAATAATGGAGTAATTTATTAGGAACATAAAACAATATTTATTTATACAATATATCCACTGCGCGCGTCATGCCAGTGTTTTGTTACACTAGAAAAAAAAATTATCGGTTCTTTATTTTCTTTTATTATTATTTTTTTTTTCTTCATCGACGACGGACAAATGTGACTGTTGATTGTCCCTCATGAAAAATAATAACAAACAACAGCAAGAAAGTTGTTTATCCGTTTATTTAAATGGGACCATCATGCAACTAGTAACTTCACATTTCGATTTGCCGCGGTCGCCAGTCGTGATGGATTACGGGCAATTTGATGTAATTAAAGCCTGAAATAGCGTGATTAATAAAACTTTTTATTATTTGATCCCGTCATAAAAATAATAAAGTAGTGAAAAGAAAAAATGTAGAGAAAATTAGAGGTCATGAAAATGGAACGATTATAGAGTCAAGTTGAAGAAAATGAAGAAGATGATGGTTGAGTGGATTCGGAATGTGGGTTAATTTGAATGGAATGACAGTGAATTAACTAGAAAATGGCAGTTAATTGTTCCATGGTCATAAGTTTTAATGCGATATTGATTAATTGTGCGAAGAATAAATAATTGTATCAAATAAATTTGATTTTATATTTAAAAAAGTATTTTTTTCTGAAAAGTTGAATCTTTTCTTAGTAAAAATAAAAATTAAATCAAAATAAAATTAATTGATATAAATAAATTTATTAGTTTTTTGGAACGGAAATTTTCAGAAATTTATTTAAATTGAATTTAATTAATTAATAAATTTATTTTATTAAAAATTAATGTTAAGTTAGAAATTTTCTATATTTAAAAAAAATAATTTTAAATTAAATTAACTTTAATTAAATTTATTTTAATTTTTTTTTGGTTTATTCACTTTAAAACTATTTAATTTATTTATTTATAATTATTTATTTAGAATTTATTGAAAATTTAAAAATTAAGTTAAACATTTCTGAAAATTTTCGTTCCAAAAAATTCGTAGGATTATTTCTTAATTAAAATCATTTATTAAAAATTATTTTTTTATGTATTTATCACCAAATTTATATTGTATTTGTCCCAAAATTTTGAAACCAACGCGTTTTTGGCGAAAAACTCGGCGCCTGCGAATCACTAATAATTTTTTTATATTTTTTCTTTAATTTTTTTTCAAATAAATTTTTTTTAGAAGTTGAAATATATTTTTTTAATTTTATTTTTTTTAATATTTTTTTTTTTTATTTTTTTAATTAAATATTTAATTATTAGAATTTATTATAAAATTAAAAAGTCAGATAAATGTATAAAAAAAAATTAAAATTTAAATAGTTAAGTTTATAAAAATAAATTTATTTTTATTTATTTATTAATTATTTTATTTTATTTTATTTATTTATTATTTTTTGATTTCTTCTTAAAAATAAATTCTACTTAAAAATAAAAATACTCAAACTAAGTTTATTTATTTATTATTAAATTAATTTTTACGAATTTTTGTTCAAAAATGTATTTTTTATTTAATTTTATTCCTAATATTATTTTAATTAATATTATTTAATTTAGTTTTAATTAATTATTTTTAATTAATATTTCAAATCATTAAATATTAATTTAATAAATTATTATTTTTTTTATTTAGATTAAAATTTCATTAATAATTAAATTTTAAGAAATCCTTTTTTTTATTTACCGATTTTTATTATATTGCTTAAAATTTTGTATACGATTTCATGAATTTTATATTTTAAATTAAATTTTTCATATTTTTCTTTAAACCAGACGTCTCCACTGACAATTAAATTAATTACAATAAAATCCTACAAGCTCTTCGGCTCGAAACTTGAACCTATTTATTCGACTCCAGAAGTGAATATCCCATCAAAACTCATTAATTTCATCTGAAAATCCATCCTATCATTATTACTTTCCATCAATTCTCGATATTTCGTAATAATTCCAATAATCTTGATGGGAGGGACTTGCCTCATTTTATTTATCCATCTATCCACTCGAACCTTCTTATTTATCTATTTAAGCATCGGAGAAAATATATTTGAGAGTTTTGCATCAAATTCCAATAAATTCCTGACAAACCACACAAACACGTCTTCCTCCTTCGAATCGTATCACGTTTAATTTGGGAAAATTGAACTTTCGGTGACATGTGATCTGTGTGTACGAATATTTTCGGTATTTTATCCCTTTGAGCCGAAATATATTGTCGGTTAAACCCCAAAATGTCTTAAATTTTGTCGATACGGAAATTCCTTGGCGCTACACGATGCAAGGCAACAAATAATGATGATTGGAATGCAGGTTAATGAGTAAAGTAATAAATCAATGGCGATTGATGAGAAAATGCCTGTCATCGTCACGAAACGACTGAAACGAACAGTTGGATACGAAAAACGAACAATTAAACCTGCCTCAATGGATTTTTAGGTATTTAGATGGAATCGCAATGAAAATTACAAATAATTTTCCTCGTTTGAAAATGTTTTCCATTTCCCGCCGTTTGCATGAATGCATGGAAAAAATCACTTCACAACAAAAAAAAAACAGAAAAAATTACGTACAGAACTGTTTCATTTCCGTTTACATTCAAATTAGATCAGATATTCGCCGTGAAATAATGTGCATCAGCCACAAACAAACAAACAAACACACGAAAGAGAAACAGACCGAAGTATGCTTTTAATAATAATAATAACATCACACAAAATGATAACAATGGAGATTTGAGTAAAGGATAAAAGTTTTTCCTTGTTTGTTGGAAATAATATCAATAGCGTGTGTCGATCGTCTTTGTATTATGAGTTAAAAAAAAATATGCTAGTCATGATTTTTTTTCAAAAAATAACAGATTAATTTTTTATTTTAAAATTAATCGATACGAATTTAATGAAATTTAATAAAATAAAAAAAATTATTGAAAAGTTGTTTAAAAAAAATATCAGTCTACGTCAGTATTAATATTTATTCTGAAATAAATCATTTATATTCAAGTTTTCGTTCTCAAACTTTAACTTTATTTACTTTGCAATTTTTCGACATAGTTACCATAAGGCTCTTGTTTATTCCTTTTTAGATCGCTTTTTTCTGCTATTTTTTTAATTTGTTTTTTTTTTTAATATTTTTTTAAAATATTATTTTTAAATAACTTTTCAATAATTTTTTTTATTAAATAATTTTTTAATAATTTTTGCATAAAATTTTTAAACGTTTTAAAAATTTAAGTAAAATTCACACAAACTTTGTAACGAAATAACTCAAGTTGTGTTTTACGAATCTCTTTGGGATGTTTCGTAGGTTGTTAAGGTCAACTACGAGAAGGTTTATGTCCAGATATTTTTGAAAAAAACACTTGAAATCTCATTAAAAATTAAGAAAATCTAATGTAATGTACATTGCATACCTCGTAGTACAAATTTCATTTTTCATTGAAATTTTTTTTTTAAATTGTTTTTATTGCTTGATAAACAAAATAAAATATATTTATAAAAAAATAAATATATTTTTTTTATCAAAAAAGTAAAATAACTTTCGATTTGTGCAAATTATTGATTAAGTTATTTAATTTAAAATTTAGTCAACTTTAAAATTATTTAATATGATTTTATTTTGGTTTAATTTTTCAAAATAACTAAAATTGGTTAAATTTTTTATGCAATTTAATAAAAAAATAAATAAATAAATTAAATTAAAAAATAAAGAAAAATATTTAAATAAATTTTATTTTTTTTTTTAATTTTTAAGAAATTGAAAAATTTGTATTTATTAAAATTAAATAATTAAAAAAATAGTAATAATTATTTTTTTTATTTTAAATTAAATAAAATGAAAATAATTTATTTGCATTATTTAATTTTAATAAATACAAAATTTTCAGTTTCTTAAAAATTAAAAAAAAAATAAAATTTATTTAAATATTTTTTTTCTTTAATTTTTGCCTTTAAGATTTAGAATTAATATTTTTTGAATATTTTTTTTAATATCAAAAATACGATTAAAAATTAAAAAAAATATATTTTGGCAGCATGGTAGCATTCAAAATATTTAAAAAAATGAAAAAAAATCTACGTCGCTTAAAAAGCTTTAAAAACATTCAAAATATGTTCAAAATCATAAAAAGTGCTAAATAAATCGAGTGACTTAACAAGCCTTCTAATTAAAGTCCTTCAACTTCTCGTGCCAGACAGATACCGCACAAGTAGCCAATCCCGGCATTGTGTTTTCGACATAAAAACCGATAAAAAGCCTAATTTATTACCGAGATCTGTAAAGCATCAATTCCCATCGCATTTCTTTTCCATTTTCTCGTGTTTCTTTCGTTTTCGACCGTTTTTCGGGCGAACAAGAAAAAAAGTTCAATGCTATCAAGATCCCTTTTACATGACAGACTGCTTTTATTTTTTTTTGTTTACGTTAGCGGTATTTGCTCTTTGTGACGAAGAATTAGTGACGGACAGCAAACAATAATGACTATTCGTGTGTCGATGCGCGCATGGAAGGAGATCTGAAAAAAGTGATAAGAACTGATTGCCCTGTTTTCGTGTCTTCTTTGTTTGTTTTTGCATTTTCTCTCGTATTTTTCTTCTTTTGTTTCGCGCGTAATCCTCGTGGCAGTCCAACTAATCTCGGTGAGTGGGTGAGGCATTAAAATTTATTGCTGGTGCGATTAATTTTCTGTCTTTACCGGATTTTTTGTTTGAATGTCGGAGGAAAGTCATGCGCAGGAGCGAAAATTTTCAGTGTTTCATTTTCCAAAAGGAAAGCTTTGCTAAACTTTTTTTTCTTTTGATTTCCAGATGGCTCTAGTGGTTTGAGTATTCTACCGATTGCTGCGCTACTCACCGGCACTTTGTTTACCGTTGGCATCGCAATATTGCTGATTGTGGTTTTGACAATAAGGAGGAAGCGGGAAAAGACTCAAGGGGGTGAAATGAAGGAGAAACATATGGGTAAGAATTTTTAAGGGTTTTTTTTTAATAAAAAATAATTTTAATTTTAATTTTTAATTTTAATTTTAATTTTAATTTTAATTTTAATTTTAATTTTAATTTTAATTTTAATTTTAATTTTAATTTTAATTTTAATTTTAATTTTAATTTTAATTTTAATTTTAATTTTAATTTTAATTTTAATTTTAATTTTAATTTTAATTTTAATTTTAATTTTAATTTTAATTTTAATTTTAATTTTAATTTTAATTTTAATTTTAATTTTAATTTTAATTTTAATTTTAATTTTAATTTTAATTTTAATTTTAATTTTAATTTTAATTTTAATTTTAATTTTAATTTTAATTTTAATTTTAATTTTAATTTTAATTTTAATTTTAATTTTAATTTTAATTTTAATTTTAATTTTAATTTTAATTTTAATTTTAATTTTAATTTTAATTTTTTAATTTTAATTTTAATTTAATAATTTAATATAATTTTTTAATTTTAATTTTAATTTATTAATTTTAATTTTAATTTTAATTTTAATTTTAATTTTAATTTTAATTTTAATTTTAATTTTAATTTTAATTTTAATTTTAATTTTAATTTTAATATTAATTTTAATTTTAATTTTAATTTTAATTTTAATTTTAATTTTAATTTTAATTTTAATTTTAATTTTAATTTTAATTTTAATTTTAATTTTAATTTTAATTTTAATTTTAATTTTAATTTTAATTTTAATTTTAATTTTAATTTTAATTTTAATTTTAATTTTAATTTTAATTTTAATTTTAATTTTAATTTTAATTTTAATTTTAATTTTAATTTTAATTTTAATTTTAATTTTAATTTTAATTTTAATTTTAATTTTAATTTTAATTTTAATTTTAATTTTAATTTTAATTTTAATTTTAATTTTAATTTTAATTTTAATTTTAATTTTAATTTTAATTTTAATTTTAATTTTAATTTTAATTTTAAAATTTCTCAACAATTTTAATTTTTTTAGGTCTCAACATCACTGTCTCAACGCCAGCTGGCGACATGGGTGCTGGCGGACAACCCCGTTACGTCGTTGCTTACACGCTCAAACAAACGCCCGAACAACCGCCTCCCACGCAACAAAAGCAACCCGACATCCTGAATCCCGACAGCTTGCAATCCCTCAAAGACGTGACAAAGCTCAAGTCACCGACGTCGCCCAGCAACAATATCGCCGTCGACTACTCCACGATGTACAGTTCCTTGCCGCAACAAGCGTCGCACGATCACACAGATGGCATCTCGATCGACAACACCAACGTCCTCGATGCCTCCTCCTATCCGCATCACAACTTTTTTATCCAACCACCGCACTACAGCATTCTCGGTACGACGAGTAATGGCGGCATCATGGAACCGCCGCACGAATACACGAAAAGTTACTCGACGATAATTGTGTCGTCGGCGCCCGCAACGACATCTGCCGCCATTCCGTATCAAACTCACACCAATTCGCTGGACTATCGACTGCCGACATACGGAAATGGCGACGTCGTCGATAGTGTTTTGCTGCGAAATAATCACGCAGGTGGCGCTGCGAACGAATACAGGTATTCCGGCTCGGATTTCAGCATGAACGAGTCCAACACGTCGACGCTGGGCAGCAAGAGTAATAATCGCATCAATAGCACGGGTACGAGTAATCGAAGTCACATCATCACAGATACACTTCCAGGGCCTGAAAGTTGTGTCTAAGCAACTTTTGGATTTTTTTCCATGTAAAATTGTAAAAAATGTAGAAAAATTAGACGTTTATAAAAAAATAATGTTAAAAATTTAGAAAAAATATTTTCTGTTGTTAATCCTGATAAAAAGTCTTTTAACAAATAAATAAATAAATCGTCTAAGCAATAAAATTAAATTCTGCTCAATATTTTTTTTGGTTTAAAATAAAATAAAAAACATCGAAAAAAAATTATTTATTAAATTTCCAAAAATAAAATAAAAATTGTTTTCCGAAATAAAAAGAAATAAAATAAAAATTAATTAATAAAAATTGTAAATAATGTAAAAAAATAAATAAATGAATAAAAATCTATAAAAGGCCAATATAGTCTGTAACATACGTTAAGATAGTTAATTATTATTAAAAAATTAAATTTAAAAGTAGAAAATACTTTATAAAAAATAAAAAAGAAGGACATCATCAAAAAAATCTGTAAATTAATTCATATCAAAAAATGCTTCAAAAATGGCATTTATCTTCAGAAAGAACCTTAAAAAGAAATATTATACTAGAAATAGAGAAAAAAGATACCTAACGAAAAAACAGAAGATTATTATTAAAATCTAGATAAAATTAAAAAAAAATAATTATTTTAATTTTAAAGTTGATGAAAAGAATTTTGACAGAAAAAATTGACTGAAAAAATGGCTCTTTCTATTTTTATATTCACTCAAAATTTAATTTAATTCATTTATAAATAAATTTATTTTAAAATTAACAATAATTTATCTTTATAAATTATTTTTAAATTTTATTTATTAATTTTTTTTAATTAAAAATTAACAAAAAAAAAAATTATAAATTTAAATTAAAAAAATATTTTGACAAGTTTGACAAAAAATTTAATTTTAAAAAAAAAATTAAAAAATAATTAAAAAAAAATAAATTAAAATATTTAAAATTTTTATTTTTTTTAATTAGGTTAATTTTTTTTAATTTAAAAATTTATAAAAAAAAAATATTTAATTTAAATAAATATGTATTAAAAATTAAATTTTAATTAATGAAAAAAATCATAAATCTTTTAAAAATTAATTGAACTTTAATTTAACTTTAATTTAAAAAACTAAAGTAAATTTTTATTGTCAAAATTATTTACATACACTTACCCGTTTAGAATCATACCAAAAAAAATATCAATAATAAAAGAAAATCCAGAAAAATATCAAATCAACTACATATACGTGTGATACATTAATTTTTTACAGTAAAATATTATAATAAATTAATTATTAAAAAAAAAACAATAAATAAATTATTAGTAAAAAAGATAAATTAATTGTATGTTATAAAAATGTAATAAAAAAAAGAATTTTTAAATAAAAGTTTTGTTTATGAGACATGTCAAAAAAAATACGAAATGGGAAAAATAAATAATTTTAAATTAATGGAAAATATTAAAAAAAAAAATAAATAAATAAAGATTAAATTTGGAGAAATTAAAAAAAAATAACAAAAAGTTCCTTTTCATGAAACCGTCAGAAAAAAAATAATTTTCCATCAATTTAAAATAATTTTTTTCGAATGTTGAATATGAAAAGAATAAAAGAAAATAATAAATTTGACTGTGTTTTCTAATAAAAAAAATTTTTGTTTCATTTTTTGTCACCTCAGACTTTTGTGGCCTTCAAAAATAAGTCAAAACGATTTTTTTTTAATATTTTTTTTTTTCGTACAATTTCCCGTTCCGTTTATAATAGGATAATAAATCTGCGCATTAAAAGGCTTATAAGTAATTTATTACGACCAATAACCACGTGAGTGTTTCTTATCTCCATACAAATCTGGTTAAATTTCACGGTTCTTTTCCAACCGGTCTTTTGCTTTATTGCAGTTTTCCCTCGTTTGAAAAGCTTGGCGGTCTCTGGAGAACATTCTCTCTCTCCACGGAGTTTCTTTGTTTTACGATGCTGATTTGCATGAATATTTTGTGTGTTTTATGCTCAAAAGGAAACACATAACCCGAAAAACCATTAAAAAATGTTTTATGTATGCCGAACACACAAATAAATTGCAGAATGTTTCTTTTCCTGCTCAATGCCGCCGCCGCCGTGCCGTCGTTCTGCGTGCTGCCTCAGGTATGATAAATTATTTCGTCTTGGTTTCGTAACAGCCATCATCGTGCTGAAAAAAAAGAAATGAGAGATTTCCGCGTAATGTTGTATTTTGTGCTACTTTTGTGTGAAACTATAAAGAAAAACATTTCATCATTTGCATTTCGTGTGTGTTGAAAAAATTTTTCGCTCAACATTCCGATGTGTTATTTATAACTTTACAGCAACTTAGAAACACAAATATTTGACTTCCCACACATGAGAGTGATAAAATCAAAATGCAAATAAACAAGGTTGTACACAGAAGTCCATGAGATCAAAAGGAAAAAGTTTGTCATGAAAATTTGTTCGTGGAGATGACCTGTTTAATTACAAAAAAAAAATTAACAGTTTTATTTTTCAAAAATGTTTTTTAAAGTAAATAAAAGTTTAAATTTATGTTGGAGTTTTGAATTAAGAGCTAAAATTTTCGGTTATTTTAATTTTTTTTACCAGTTTTTGAGAGTTTAGTTTAAATAAAATCTTCGATTATGACTAAGACCTAAAATTTTAAGCCAAAAAATTTATTTGAAGATTTAAAAAAAAAATAATTTTTAATTGGAAAAACTAGGTTTTGATTTAAAATTGATTAAAAATGAGCAATTGCCTCAACTCGAATAGAAAAAAAAATAATTTTCTTTTCCTAAACTTCAAATTAAGGCCTTTCTAATTTTTGATCACACTTTAAAAAATCCATGTTTTGTTCGCAAACTTTCATTTCTGCGAGACATTATTTGATTTTAACACGGTGCGAACACAAGTTCGAGACATTTGCGAGAACCAGGACAAGAAATTTAGGGGAGATAAAATTTTTAATTTTCAATATTTTTCAATTTTTTAAAAACTTTTTTGATGGATTATGATTAGAAATAGTCAAAGGAAGCGTCAAAACACAAAATTTCCTCATAAAAACTGGTTTTTGACAATTTTTAGAGGTTTTTTGATAAAATTGAACAAAATCAACCTTTTTTGGCATCGCAAATTACATTTTTGACTTCCAAAAATGCATTGACGTCAAAAGAAATCAAAAATTAAAAAAAAATCTCACGTTTTCATCAATTTTTCGAATTTACAAAATTTTTACGGTGTCTCGCATCGTGTCTCGCACCGTGTCTCGCGCCGTGTCTCGCGGTGTCTCGCGTCATGTCTCGCAAATTTTCGGGCTTGCGAGACATGGATTTTTTATAGTGCAACTTTGAGTTAAAGCCCTGTTTTTTAATCGTGGATTTCCAATTATTTGATTTTAAAACTTTCAACCTCTGACAAGTTCCATTTTCCAACCATCTTAAGATTTATTTTCTAATTTTTGTGGACCCGTTTACTTCGTTCTACCATAGAATTTTTTTTACTCATTAAAATAATTTTACTCCAAAAACTATGCAATAAATGCTCTTGTTTTTTTATCGTATGTAGAATTTGATAGGACTTTTAATAGGAACATTTTTTAAACTTTTTACAGGTTTTCTAATATTTTGTCTATTTTTTTATGTTGAAACCTACTTAGAGAAAGTATTCACAATATTTAAAAATTTCCAAGGAGATTCGTGAAGTGAAAGTAGAGTTATAGCCTTTCAAAATTTTTAATGATTTAAATTTATTTATTGTTCTTGAACTTCGATTAGAAACTTTTCATTTTGGGAAATTTGGGAAACAGTTTTCTAACATTTTGTGATTTTTTAGAAAAAGAAAAATTGAGTAAATTTTATGATTTGCAGTCAAAAATTTCTATATTTTCCATGGAAAAATATATTTAATTGTATGATTAATAGAATTTGGACTCAAAAATAGAATTTTCTCAATAATTAGCGAGTTAAAATCGAACATTTGAGCCATAAAATATTTAATTTACTCAAATTTTCATTTTTGTAAAATTAATTTCTCAAAAAACCTACAAAAAGTTGAAAAACTGTTAAGAAAATTTTAAAAGGCTTTTATTTTAGCCCCTGAGGGGCTAGAAGAAATCTTTAACTAAGACGTGGATAAATTTTAACTCAAATCAATCTAAAACTCTATAAAACTTTCTTAACAAATAGCATTAATTTCACAAATTTCCTCCAACTTAATGCAAAAATTCTCACGAAATCCCTTCCTAATTTTTTTAACTCAAAACAAAGAAACATATTTTCCGCGAATATGTTCGCGAAACACGCTTCCACGAGATAAATGGAATCATTTTCATTTTTAAACGAAACAATTTCCCAAAAATCTTAATAAGTTTTTCAACTTCTCCCGAGTCCTACATAATACATGCGATTGTTATGCGTCTCGTATAATTTATGCAGACAACACGATTATGTATTCAAAACGCGTGTGATTGCATTAAATTTGCCATTTTACACGACGAGAATATGAGTAAACGCTCGCGGAGGGATAATGTTTACTCTCAGACATTTTTCTAGGAAAAAAACGAAACAAACAAAGAGCTTTAAAAGAACACAAAATTTTATGAGGAAAATTTCGTTGAAACAAAAAATATTACAAATTGAAGTTTTTTAGTCGA
Source organism: Culicoides brevitarsis (assembly GCF_036172545.1). Lineage (NCBI taxonomy): Eukaryota > Metazoa > Arthropoda > Insecta > Diptera > Ceratopogonidae > Culicoides > Culicoides brevitarsis. The sequence continues at coordinate 10,809,433 of NC_087087.1, read as the reverse complement.
GTTAGACAATATTGACTTGAAAAAGTGGAAAATTGAACAAAAAACCTTATGGCTTTCGTTGACTAAGTAACTAAGTAAGTAACTATGTTTAGAAGAATAACCATTGAAAAAAAAAACAAATGTTGGTTAGAATTGCAAAAAGTCAATAAATATCCAGATTTAGTGGAAAAAATATCCCGAAGGTGAAACAATTTTTTCCTTTAAAAAGGCTTGAAGGAACTTCAAGAGATCAAAAATTGTTTCCACTCTAGTTCGAATTACTACAAAAGAATTGAAGAGGAAAATAAATATTTTTTTTCAGTAGAAAAATATTTTTTTAAGCGCAATGAAATGAATAGAAAAAATTGTATGTTTACTTTTTTCATATATCCATTCAGTAGTAATAAATATCATCGAAGACCTTGTTTGTTTATTTTTTTCACATGTGAAAAATTTTTCTGTCGACGATTCCTTGTGTAAAAAGTAATTCAGATGCATCACAATTTTTTTTCGCTTTAATTGTTTATTCATTCATTCATTCAAAAAGTTCTCTTAAAACATTTTTTTTTTTTTTTTTATGGCTTTCCTAACTTCCCTCTCCCATTTATTTATTAAAAGTTAAATGGGACAGTAGAAGGAATTCTATTGCATGTTGGCTAGAAAAACAAAACAAAAAAAATTGTTGGAATTTTATTTTAGTGGCCATTTATTTTATTTTTACAACATTTTTTTTTGTTTTTATTTTCTAGTTCATTCATTGTTTATTCATGCAGTGGCTTTAAAATTCAACCACAATTGTATTTTTTTTTACAACACATTTCACATGCTGGCTCGTTGGTCGCGTATCAATTTCACTTGCAAAACAGTGTAAAACTGCAATTATAGGGTAGTAATTGTAGGCAGTAATTGAAGTAATCAATGTTAAACACATCATTGAACTCACATAAAATAACAATTAATTGGAAATTAGTGAAGATTTTTGCTGATATGGGGATGCCGGCCGAAGGGCGCATGAATTTTATTATAATATATTATTTCGATTTTTTGAAAAAATATTGAAAAAATATTTTCAGAAATTAAAAAAAAAAATAAATTAAATTAAATTTTAGAAATAGTTTTTTTGTATTCATTAATTTATGAAAAATATTTTAAAAATTAATAAAAAAAAATAAAATTAATTTTTAAATATTATAAAAATGATTTTTAATATTTTATGAAAATTATTTTAATATTACCTAATGAACAATTTTTTAAAAATTTAAACAAAATTTTAATTAAATTAATTTTAAAATAAAATAAAATCTTAAATAAAATTAAAAATAATTTTTTAAAAATATTTATAGAATATTTTGAAAATTAAAATATAATTTTTTAAAAATTAAATTTAATAATAAATAAAAATTAAATTTAATAATTTTAAAAAATAATAATTTAATTTAAATTAATTATTAAATATTTTAAAAATAAATTTCAATATTTTTTAAAAAATTCTTATCCACGAAAAAGAATTTGGGCATGAAAAATAAAATTTAAATCAGCTAAAAAAAAAATAAGCTCAATTTTCTCTTTTTTTTGCGAATTTCGATGGGTTCTTAATACATTTCTTTCCTAAACGCTGTAAGTATAATATGATATTTGTGTAATGTTGCCTCACCTTCCTGAAGCGACATACATTACAAAGTAATTGTTACTTCAATAACTGGTAATAACAATTCATTTTGATCGAATGCGAGAGATCCGTTAGCGGTTTACCTTAATGGACAATTAATTTTAATTGATTAAATTTTCACGATTTATTTGCGAAATATTGATACATTGAGCTAAAGTGAATTGTTTGTTTCAATTGCGTGAAACCAAATATGATATTTTCCTCCTGAGCTCAGCTGTTTCGCTAATAAAATAACTAATTGAACTCTAAACAAATTTTTTTATATTTTATGCATCACGAAATTTGGTAATATTAGAATCGTTGTACCGTAAAAAATTAAGAGATGAATTTTTGTCACGTCGTTGCAGTTTATCTGTTATCTGTCTCGAAAGTTTTATAAGTAAACCTTTTGTAGATATTACAAAGGGGAATTTATTTTGGAAATGATTTGATCGTAAAATATTGATGGTTGTATGAGAAAAATTACATACGTTGAGAAAATTGAATTTATATTTTTCTTTAGCTTTGTGCCACTTGAAACACAAATAAAATCTCGACTCGACAATAAACGTCTCAAACTGAATTATGTCAAAATTGTTTGGAAAGTATTACGTGAGTAATTTTTTCAATTTTGGGACGAAATTACCTTTTTTTAAGGCCCTGAGGTCTTGAAAATAAGGCCCTCAAACTTTTACATGGAGAAATTCCGAAATTTTTATTTTTTTGAAAAAATAAAAAAAATGAAAAAAATTTTTTTTTCAAAAAAATGAAAATTTCAGAATTTCTCCTTGTAAAAGTTTGAGGGCCTTATTTTCAAGACCCCAGGGCCTTAAAAAAAGGTAATTTCGTCCCACTGGGCATCGTTCTTTTTTTTCATTAGAAAAGTTGGATTCAAAAGATGACATTTTAACCTTTTAAGGTAGTTATCGTCAAATTGAAATGAATTGTAATTCAGGGTTAAAGACGACATTAAACATGATGTTGAAGATTTTTAGATCAGATGAAATGATTCGGTGAATGGGTAGGGTAGGGTAGGGTTTACTAGACCTAGTCTAATATGACTTGCACCGCGGTCTCTAAAGAGTCCTATTGTACTTCATACTGTGAAATCGTTAGCTTTCTCAATAAACGCCGAGGAATGGGTCTTAGCTTTTTGCCTGTCATTCCAAGCAGGCGCCTTCAAAATTCACTCAACTCTCCCAGAAGGTCCCAAAGGGTTTCTAAAAGAACGTTTGAGCATAATTGGAGACAGAAAAGTTTTTCATGATTTCGAGTTTCGACCCGATAACCTTACGCTCATCAGTCAGATACGCTAACCACTGTACTAAGCTGGACTCCCCGATCGTTTCATTGTTTTTAATGAAATGTTTTCTGTGTTCTACTTTTCAAGTAACTTTTAAAATGAACCTTTGAAATTTTTAAGTTCTTGTTGTTGGAGACGAGTTCCAAGTTTGACAGAAAGTTCAGTTGGATTACCTCTAATTAATTTTTATGTTAAAATTTTCTTTTGACTGGACTTTATTTGTTCAACTGTTGAAGAGGCAATAACGGTTTTTCGAGAAGTTACATGTTGATGTTAAAAACTTTAAATGTGAAGTCTCTCTATGATTTTGTTAATTTTCCCGAGAACCGAATTCTGAAAATTTTGGCCCAATGAGCAATCTAAAACTTTACTCCAATCAACATTTGAAATTTTCACTTCAAATGCACATTTTAAGTCTCTAAGTATAATAATCGACGAAAATGATTAATTTTACAGTTTTTAAAATTTTTACTTAATTTCCCAAAATTTAATTTAAAATTTTTAAAATATTCGATATATAAAAACATATGATTAAAAAATTAAATTAAGTTAATTAATTTTTTAAAAATATTTTTATTTAGTCCATCTAACATTAAAATTTCATTTTTATAGATTTTTTTTTTATTTTAGTCATTTTTATCCCATTTTTTATTAAAAAATTTTGACATTTTATTTTTTTTTATGAATTTTATTTAAATTTTTTTTAATAAATTATATTTTTAATTTCCTAATTCAAAATATTTCTTAATAAGTTAAATTCCTATTAAATTATTTTTTCAATGCTTGGTTTAAATAAATCGGAATGAATTTTCAGAACAAACTTGTTAAACCTAAAAAACAAATAATTTCTAAAATAAAAAAAAAATAAACAAAAAGAGGTCAACTCAAAAAAAAAAATAATAACTTACCACAAAAAGATAAAACAATGATGGTTTCTCCATTTCTTTTCTCATATTTTTTCATCAAAACTGTTTATTGATTCTTTAACAACCTCTGTCTGTCTGTCTTGCCTGTCTGGTCATGATTTATTAACAAGATGGGAATATTTACTTCGCTGGAGGTTATTCGTTAACTTTCATCGTTTCTACAAAACCGCCATCGTTGTCTGCTCTCTTTTACTTAAAGGCATCACAATTAATAAAATATTGCATCTGTCTACTCAAATTATAACTTTTTCATGACAAAGTACCTAATAACCATTATTGATTATATTTTGATAAAAAAAATTGTTGCAAAACAAATCCAAAACTCTCCATTGATTGATTGACTTTTGGAATGGCGGGTGGCCAAATCGCGCGCGAAAAACCAATCATACAAAAGTTAAGCGTTTTTTTTGGTATTTATCATCATCAAAAATTCAAGGATTGGAAGAGTCACAGATATTCGATACTTTTGTCCGAATTTAGCAGCAATAAATCAGCGCGCAAAAATTTTAATACAGCAAGATTTATTGGTTGCTATTTAGAAAATTTAATGGGACGTGAGATCGCTGTTTGTGAGTTCGTTATCATCAACATTCATACATATATTTATTCTTGAAATGATGTGCGTTAATACAAATGTCAATAATAAATATATTTATTGGGGATGAAATTTCGCCGTCGTCGCCTGAAACGATTCAATTGCGTTGTTCCCTTTTGTATGGCGTTTGATTGAAATTTTGTATTCATCACTTGTCAATCGGTGTTTAAGTGGCATGGCATGGCGTCTCCATCGTAAACGAGTTTATTGTTTGCATGTCGTTAACTCTTTTTGAAATATAGAAAATAATTTGTCAGGAACACAAATAAATGGGACTAAAAGTAAGAAAATAATTTAAAAATAAATCGCATTTTCGAAAGTTTTTAATTTTTTTTAATATAAAATCTTATCTCCTTTGATACGATGTATTAATTTAAGCAAAATTTTTGCAAGTTTTAAATTTTTATTATTTTTTTTATAAAGTTGAAATATCAACTAAATTTTATTAAATATTAATTTTTTAAAAAATCTTTAAAATTATTTTATTTGTTTAAGAATAATTCGCTTAATTTTCCCGCCATTTTTAATGAACAACATTTTTCTACTCAAAAATTAATTTTTAAATAAAATTTGGATAAATTTAGTATAATAACTTTTTCATATAAATTTATTATGAATTATATTGCGAAGATCGTTTAAAAATTTTTTACTTTTGATTTTCCCGCCATTTTTGATCAACAACATTTTCCCGCGCAAAAATAATTTTAAAAATACAAAATTTATCAAAATTAGGTAAAATTCCATAGAATCTCTTTATTTTATAACTTTTTATGTAAATTATTACAAAAATTGTTTAATAATAATTTCGTACTCCTAACTTTTCCCGCCATTTTTTGATCGATAATATTTTCCCGCGTAAAAATGCATACATAATACAAAAATGACCGTTTTTAGAAAGAAAATCAATCAAATCACTCAAGCTTATGATTTTAAGTCGCATATGATAGTTAAAATTCAATTCAATCACCGCCCACGCCAAAACTTGACAAATTAAAACCGGTATGCGACAAATATTCTAATTCAGGATTCCTGCTTTATTAATTTTAATTACCACTTAGACATCGCATTACGTTTGTTAACTCATCTATGCCAAATGATCTGAATTCATCTGACATAATTTCACACATTAGAATAATTATTATGATTATGAGTTGTCATAAATTACGCAACATCTTGTAAATAACATTCATCTCAAATTCTATCTCTTCGTTAATTAACAGAAGCAATTTGTTCCCATGACCTACTACCACGATTTTTTTTTCGTACATCACCAAACTGAAATCAATATCGTAGTTTATTTAACTTTTTGCCAACCTTTAGAAAAGTTGGCAAAAAAAAATCTAAACAACGAAAATTGATTCTGATATCAGTAACGTGTCAAAAGTAAGCAATTGATGAACAGCGTAGCATTTATTTTGCATGTTCACTACTTTTTTTTCAGACAACACGAAAAAAAATCGTGATAGACAATAAATTAAAGTGAGAGAGAAGGTACATGGGGAAAAAAGTGCATTTCTAGTCAACAGTGGACATCGCAGTTAGCTAACGACTGAAACGATAATCAAAATTCAGTAGAGCGTTAATGCGACAAAATTGATCCCGAAAAAACGTAGTTAGTTACGCCATGCCATTCCATGTTATGCCACAGAGTAGAATGGTTCGTGCTCGTACAAAACTAAAGTGTAAGCTGAATTGAATTGGCTGCTATTGCAAAATTCAGAAAGGTATATAGAAAAATCGCGCGGATGTATTAGGTTTGGACGTAGTGAAATGATGATAAATTTCTGGCAATATCTTTTCGTAGTGAATTGAATTGACAGATTTTAATTTGATTTGATGTTTCGTGGATTGTTGATTTAAACTTGAAATTTTTGAGGAAAATGTTTAATTTTGAATTGAAAAATTTTTTGGCATTGACGTGAATTTAAATAAATTTTTTTAATTAAAATTTTTTTTTTCCTTAAAAGTTCTATGAAGAAAATGAATTAATAAGAATTTTTAAGGAAAAAATAATTAATTTTAATTAAAAAAATTATTTAAATTCACGTCAATGCCAAAAATTATTTATTTATTAAAAGAATTATTTATTATTAAAGAAATTCATTTTTCTAGAAATTATCTAAGTAAATGATCAAATTTTAATTTTTTTTTTTTAATTTAAAAAAATATCAAGATTTCTATTGAAAAAGGTTCAAAATTCAATATTTTTTTTCAAATTGTTTATCATTTTTTTCTTTTTTTCAAAATTGAATGAAAAAATGATCTCTTTTTGTAATCAAAATTTTGAATTCAATTTGGAATTAAACTTTGTTTATCATCATAAAAATTCAGAATTTTTGAAGAATTTTTTACATACCTTTGAGAAATTAAAAAATATTAGGCTTTATAGACCTTCTAAATATTTGTAAGGAAGAAAATGCAATTCAGAGAAAAATTTTTATGAAAAAATTTTTCATTGGGTTCGACTTTTTTTCCTTCTAAATATTATAAAAGTCTCTATACCTACAGCTTAACTTACTTAAATTTTTGAAAAAAGTAAAAAAATCTTCAAAAAAGTTTAAATTTTAATTTTTATGAATTTCAATTTTTATTTTTAGGCTTTAGAATTCAAAATGTTGACCACGATCTGTAACAATATTTTTGGTAAGTAAGAAATTTGTTTGTTTTTTTTTATTTAAGAGATATTTGTAGTTTTTATCAGAAGCTCAAGATTCTTAAACCCCTCATTTAAAAAAATCCTCAATTTAATTTCAGAAACGATCAAAGTAAAGCTTTTAATTTAAATCAAATCAAATCTAAGCTTTTTTGCATAAAAAAAACCTCAAATGAGGTTAAAGGTCAAATCAATGTCATTTCAACCTAAATACTTTCACTGAAATTTTCTTCCAAACAATGCAGCTTCTAAAAAAAGTTAAATGTCACAACCAATTTGCTATAAATTATTTTAAAATTATCACAAATTACTGAATTAACTAAACCAGTAATTTTACATTTATAAATAGATTCATCGACAGAATAATAGTCGGAGAGAAACTTTCACTATTTAAATTATGAATGAATGACAATTTTTTACTGCCTCACTTAATTTAATCATTAGGTTTTTTGCTCCTGTTGACTTTACTGGAATCATTTCAACGGAAATTTGTTAGTCAGTCAGTGAAAGTTTCTCAAACTGATCAGAACAGTTGCATTTAATTTGTCATTTTAGTCAATATTTTAGTTTTAAATTTTTTTAGGAAAATGTTTGTGAAATTTGTTGTTTACTCATGTTTACTAATAGTAAGTTTAGTATTTTTTTGATAAAATTATTTTTGAAGAAAAATTTATTTTTTCAGGTCACACTCGATCTTATTGGAATAAATGTCATACAAAACACATCTTTTGCTCAAAGGCTCGGACTGAGAGATCCCTGCACGCAACGACGTCAACGTTTACTGTCTCTGCTGAATTTGCTGTGTAACGATACACAAAATTCGTCTGTGGTAGCTCGCGATGCGTGTTACGGATGCTTTTTCAGAGCAGCTTTACTCACAGTTGGTCCCACATTATTGGCACAATTATCGCAGTGTGCGTCAATTTATCTGAATAACACGTCATATATGGGTTGCGCAACGCAGTTAGCGGTAAGTTATTGTCTTTATGAATTTATGACGTGATTTTTTACTGGATTTCATGTTGATCAAGACTTTAGCAGGTGGATTACGAGCAACGAGTGCTCCCACAATACGGAACTGCTACACGGGATATTGCGAGTTTGTTCAATGTGTGAGAAGAGTGAATGCGAATAATTTGGTTAGTTCTTAAATTTTTTTCTTAACATTTCATTTTAACCTTAAACTCGCACTTTAGATCGATGCCTGTCTATTAGCTAGCATTACAACGCTGAATTTAACCGTCCAATCCAATCGAATTGCTCTTTATACAAATACCTCAAGTTGTATCCTGGCATCTGCTCGATGTGATCCTTATAATCCCATCACGGGAGTTTTCCAAGGCATTTATGGGCAGGGACAGACTCAACAAATAAGTAATTTTGCCGCGTTACAAAACTCACTGCAGATAACGCCGAATGGAGACCTGAGAGTTATTTCGTTCCCGAGGACAGTCTTTGCTGCGGAGACTTTTTGCTCGGCGAGTAATACTTTGGATCAGTCTACCTCGGGATTGTGTAATTTAGTTGGATAACGTGACATTTGAGATCAATAAAAGTCATCAAGTCAGGATTTATGAATTAAAAAAAGAAGTGAAGTTCACAGAAAAGGGTTGATTAAAAGGTAAGAAATTCATCTGTAGGAGCATTGTACCGACCTTTTGGGTAAAGGTAAGTATTTTTAAGTGATTTAAACATCGTAAGATGAACAGAAGGAAGTGTCAATGAAAGTATAGACATCAAAGTAATATCTATGAAAGTCTATTTCCTGACTCGAATGAAAAATGCTGGATAAAGAAACGAAAATAACATCTCAACTGCAGCATAATTGAGAGTCATCCTCATGACATCATCACCATCACGAATCATCCTCCTATTGTAAAGATTTGAAAAAAGGCATTTCGAGAGATCGAGTATTATCGAGATTATGAAAATTTACAATTTTAAAATTAAATTTCTTTAAGATTCTAAAATTTATTTAATTCAGGATTTTCGTAATTATTTTGGTAAATTTATTTTAAATCCCAGATTTCCTGAATTTTTTTTCAACCTCTGATTTTAACCGAGGTAAAAACCAATTGTACATAAAATTTTTATTTTAACATATTTCAACCGATTTATAGTTTAATATTATTAAAAATCAGAATGAAAGTCTAAAACTCACATGTTTTTTTCTCTTATGGTGAAAATTCATTCACAGGGTTTGCCCTGAGTTTGGGCATATTCTTCGATAACGTACATCGATTTTCTATAGAATTTCAATCAAAACTTCAAATTTTGGTTTTATTTTAACTACTTTCAATAAAAAAATTTCAAATTGTCGAAAATATGATAATTCAGGAAGAAAAACTTGAAAAAGTTAAAAAATTTTAAAAATTCATAGAAATTCATCATTTTTAATTTTCTCAAAAAATTTTCCATATTTTTGAATAATTTTTGATCACAATACTAAAAATTTAGCTTAATGATCAAAAATTATTTTAATCCATCATTTTTTACGAATTTTCAATTAAAAATGTAAATATATGTCCTATTAGGGAATATTTGTTCTCTTATTGGTACATTTATTTGAATTTTGAGTGCCCTATGACAGAATTTTCATTGTAGAAAGAATTTTCATTATATACATTAAAATTTGTGTAAGAAAAAATAACATATTTTTAAAATATTTTCTTTCACAATTTTTAATTGAATTTTTAAATGAAAAAATAAATATTATTTGCTTTCATTTGTAGCGACATTCAATTAACCAAACCTCAAAATGTAATTTCTCCGAATCCATCTAACTAATTTTTCTCAAAGAAATCTTAAAAATACTCTCCATGTATGAAGATTAATTGCTTGCCAAACAAAAAAATACCTCCATGCGTGCTACCGAGATACGCAGCAGGGAGACAAACCTTCCTCCATAGACAAACAATTGTGATAAATTTCACAAGGAAAAAATATTGCACATGTAAGACATCAACAACTCTTTTCTCCTATTTTTCCACACACATTGCTCCGAAACAAAATAAATTGCTGTCTATTATGATTACTTATGGTGTGATGGATAAGTATACTGCTATTTTAGCCGCTGTACAGCTAGCCAGAGCTTTTCCATGCGGTAACGACCAAAAATGTGTTTGTGTTGGTGAAATTTTCCAACGCATGCGTCCTCGGTGAAGCATTTCCAGTCGTTAAAATTGTGTAAGAATTGCATGACGAGAACTGAGGCAATGATTATGACAAATATGGTAATGCTTTTGTGTAATGAATAAATTTAGTTTGGTCATTATTCGACAACAAAATAACAACAACAAGGATGTCTCGTGGATTGTTTGTAACTAGAACATGTCTCGTGCATGGCGATGACTAATGAAGATTGAATGGAATATTGTCGTGCTAAAATTTAATTTAGTGAAGAGATCTTTGGTGAAGCATGTTTAATGTTCATGTTTAACAGAATCATAAAACAATTTGGGGACATTCCGCATAAATTTTCGTTTCAAGTGCATTAGAAGTTGTCATGCAAGGAATGCAAAGAGGATTTACGAATGTTTACGAGTGCATTATTGAAAGTCGTTTATTTATAATTAAAAGCTGAATTTCAATAAATAATTTCTAAAAATACTTTTCTATTATATTTAAAAAAAAAAATAAAAAAAAAAAAACTTGTAGAGTGAGTTGAAATTAAATTAAACTGAAAATTTTATTTTTCTATTTTATGAAAAAAATTAATTTAACTTCCCGACTAATATACCTTACAATTTTTGCAAAAATTATTTTTTATAAATTTTTAGTTTCGAACCCGATTAATTTAAAATCTAATCGAATGTTAAGTAAAAGTTGAAGTGTTTGAGCCTCGAAAATTCAAAAGTTTCAACAAATATTTTCAAAACCAAAAATCAAGACTCGAGTGTCTTTACTGAATTTAATTTTGTAACAATTTTTATTTAATTTTTTTTATTATTATTTTATTTTATTTTATTTTATTTTAATTTATTTAAATTTAATTTTATTTTATTATTTTATTTTATTTTTATTATTTTATTATTTATTATTTTATTTTATTTTAATTTTATTTTTTTTATTTTATTTTATTTTATTTTATTTCATTTTATTTTATTTTATTTTAATTTTATTTTAATTTTATTTTATTTTAATTTAATTTTATTTTATTTTATTTTATTTTATTTTATTTTATTTTATTTTATTTTATTTTATTTTATTTTATTTTATTTTATTTTATTTTATTTTATTTTATTTTATTTTATTTTATTTTATTTTATTTTATTTTATTTTATTTTATTTTATTTTATTTTATTTTATTTTATTTTATTTTATTTTATTTTATTTTATTTTATTTTATTCTATTTTATTTTATTTTATTTTATTTTATTTTATTTTATTTTATTTTATTTTATTTTATTTTATTTTATTTTATTTTATTTTATTTTATTTTATTTTATTTTATTTTATTTTATTTTATTTTATTTTATTTTATTTTATTTTATTTTATTTTATTTTATTTTATTTTATTTTATTTTATTTTATTTTATTTTATTTTATTTTATTTTATTTTATTTTATTTTATTTTATTTTATTTTATTTTATTTTATTTTATTTTATTTTATTTTATTTTATTTTATTTTATTTTATTTTATTTTATTTTATTTTATTTTATTTTATTTTATTTTATTTTATTTTATTTTATTTTATTTTATTTTATTTTATTTTATTTTATTTTATTTTATTTTATTTTATTTTATTTTATTTTATTTTATTTTATTTTATTTTATTTTATTTTATTTTATTTTATTTTATTTTATTTTATTTTATTTTATTTTATTTTATTTTATTTTATTTTATTTTATTTTATTTTATTTTATTTTATTTTATTTTATTTTATTTTATTTTATTTTATTTTATTTTTATTTTATTTTATTTTTATTTTATTTTTATTTTATTTTATTTTATTTTATTTTATTTTATTCTGTCACAATAAAAAAACGACGAGTTTCCAACACAAAAACACCCAAGTTAATTATAACATTACATCAAAAATTAACGTTCTGAACAACTTTGAAAGGTATCACAAGTTGAAGGCATCAGCAAGCACGCAAGGGATTTCTTTTTTTCCCTTTTCACATTTTCCAAACAAAGAAAACTCACAAGAAAAGTTATGAGAAAAATATTGTTCAACATATTATTTAATAAAAAAAATTATAAAACAAAAAAAATAATGCAGTAAAATATAACCAACGTCATCATCATCAAGGAAATTTTTGCAGCACATAAAAAACTTAAAAGCATGCCTTTTGCTACCTCGTGTGGTTCGTTGCATGGTTATTATATTAGACTTTGACGTCGAAGGTGGTAGGTAATTGAGTTATTTTAAAAAATGAAACTTTATATCGACACACAATTCGCACATCAAAAAGCACGCCAACTTTAAATTATTTTTTTTATTGTTTTTTTTCGCACCTTCTGTTCATCCTACTCGGCGCGCGTCAAAAATGGGACGACTTACACTGACATTCGATGACGCTTGACGGCGTCGTGCAGTGTACAACTCAATCTAAATCGCAAATCGCACAAAATAAACTGACTTTCTTGACTGATGTGATGTCTAATTGATGCCTCATGCAATGCGCGTTTTTCGCTGTCATTTCTATTTTGGAATGTTAATTTGTAATAACTTTTTTGTTTTATTTGTGCGGATGCAAAACTTTCTTCATTTCTGTACGCGAAAAAAAAAACTTTGTTATTATTATTTGTTTTCTTTCCGCGAACGAGAATGCCAAAAACTATCAAAGAAATTGCAAATTTACGAATTCGGTGCATTCGTTATTATTTTTGTCTTTTCTTTTTGTTTATTTTTGCCGTTTTCAAATTAACGAAGAAGGAGCTCTCGAGCGGAACGAAAGATACACACAAACTTTAATTTTCAAAGTTTTTCGCGAGTTGTCACAAATAAATGAGAGAAAAATGATAAGGGAATATTAATATAAAAGTTTCCAAGGTGCGCGTCTTTTTGAGGAGTATAATTTCATCTTTTAATTAATTTTAAAGTGTTTTTTTGTAAAGGTTTTGTTTGCGTTTCTGGAATAACTGATGCATTATTTTATCTCATGCATAAGTAAAATTCATCAACATTTTATAATAGAACGCCAAAATCAACAAAATATTAATTTTCATGTGAGTTACGAGGAAGTTTGTAAACAAAAGGGGAAGCAATGTAAATATCGATAGATACACTGTAATTAATGTGATTACAGGTGATAATAATTTGCTAATACAGGTTGCTAATATTTTGAGCTTTTCGTTATTGCTGCTGTAAACGATGTTAGTTAGTTACACTTGTACCAGTTTGATGAAAGTTTACTACTGTTAGGATACCTTTCGATTGAACTGACTCATTTTTGAAGTATTAAAATGAAATTTTAGCTGCTGTATCCAAGGTATACAATTTTTGATTATTTTTATTTAAAAAATGAAAAAAGAAAACATTCAGATTAAAGATTAAGATTAAAGTATTTTTGATCATTTAGGGTGTCGACAGTTTTTTGTCGAGTGTCAAAAATTTTTTGCATAAAAACAAAAATTCCAGCTAATTTTATTTGGATATTCTATATCCAACCCGAAATTTAAACTAAAATACGCAAAAAATCTTTCCTTTACGTCACGGAATTTAAAAATTAAATTTTTGTATCGCATCGTTGAGAACATAAGCAAATGGAAATTGTTGTGTAATTGTCTTCATAAATTGGAAAAAAGTGTTTATAGTTATCTAATTTTAGTGATAAATTATCAGTCTTCCCTCCATTTGAACTTTTCAATTTTCTGTCTCTTCCTTGCAAAGCGTTTGACATCACAAACGGGATGAGAAAAATAGCGATTGCTATATTTTTGGATTCAACACATTCGTTCGAAGTTAATTGCTTATTTTATTTAAATCATTTGGTAGATATTTTTTCAAATACTGGTAACAAAGGTTCTTGGAAGAGCTAAGTGACTTTTGACGGCACTGGCTTGGCATAATATACAATTCCGCAGTAGAATAGCAATCCTCAATAAACTATAGGATACGTAGCTTGATAATCTCTTACAAAAGTACTCTGATCTCTGAGTACTTTGAGAATTTCAACTAAATGAAATGATTTATTAACCCTTGTTAATTATTTTATTTATTAACATCTGCCAATTACTGTTACTTTCACTTGTCCCGTTTAGATAACAATTTTAACGAAGTTATGTCCAACGTCAATTTGCTTTGAGCGATTACTAAATCCGTTTGAATTGGCTTTGATTTATCAGATTTAATTGTAATTTGATCCTTGAATTTCTTATTGAATTGATATTTTCTATGATACAATACCCATCTCCAAGTAATAATTAACAGGAAGGTTGACATGTGTTGATCAAGTGTTGATGTATTTTGCATCGACTCATTTAGACCGAGTTTATAAACAATTCAAGTGCTTCTGCTCTTACTTTGAATTGTACAGAGTAATGTAAACGTACCGCTCAGGAATTTGTAAATATAAGTCGTATGATCTATTGATACTTCACCCTTTGATATGTTCATGAGAAAATTGTTTCATTAACTTGATTCGTTTGTAAATGATTCAGCGACGTCAATACAAAATTTTGTACAGATTAGAGACGATATTTCGTGAAAAGATTGTTTGAGATGAGTTTAAAGTATGGCCGAAGTTCAGTTGGATTACCTCTAATTAATTTTTATGTTTAAATTTTCTTTTAACTGGACTTCATGTGTTATTCGTTCGACTGTTGAACAAGCAATAATGTTTTTTGTTTCAAGAAAATGACTTGTGTTTGAAATTCAAAGGTTGGTAGTCTCTCGAAAAGATGTAACATCTCGATTCCTTCAGAAGTCTTCAAAACTGGTCACTTAGATTCCTGAAATGAAATTTTAAGAACTTACCTAAAAATGTTTCAATAACTTTTCCTAAAAACTAAACGCATCAGAGTCCCTCAAAAATTTTACCTTTTTGTCTTCAGTCATCATTTCTGCTCCTAAAAACTTGAAAAATTATCATTTTTTCTTTTACCTTTTTTAAACAAATAAACCCCTTTCCATAGGCTTATAAGAAATTTCCTCTGAACAATGTAAAACCTACTGCAACCTACGATCACAAAATTCCTTTTCTCCTGTAATCGCATTAAAATAAAATAAAATTGAGTTTATTACATTGTTGTTCAAATGATTCGACTCGCATTGAAAAGGAAAATACTTACCTTTTTTTCCTTGGCGTAACAACATTATCTTGTCGATTTTTCACAGAGATTTCTTCTGTGCAATCCTTATTGTCTTCGTCAGCTTCTTTTTCTGTTTCTCTTGAATTCAATTGAATTGTTATAAGGCAACACAGTAACATTGTTGTCGCATTATTACACACTTGAGCCACCTTCGTATTTACTTTCACTTACTGCTTCTTCGCATACCGAATGAATGCCAACAAAGATTCCTCGAACATTGTTTTATTTGCTAGAGACACGCTCTTGATGTCATTATTGGCATTGTTATGATTGTTTTGGCAACAAAAGTGTGCTTAACACCCATTTACTATTCCAGTGCCACTCGATTATGTCGGGGGTGTTACGTTTCGGGTTTGAAATTATGTGCGAAGAGAACTTGAATAAATTACAAATATGTTCGGGAAATCGCCAGACCAAAAATTTTATACTTAGATGAGGGAGAAATACTTTTTTTTTTAAAAAAAGTTATTCCGATATGATTGTGATCGAAAAGTTTTGCACGAACAATTTCTCCAAATAGACAGGCCATAATAAACATTCCTTTAACCCATTTTGAAAAGTTGTCTATCTACTGCGTGCTAACTCCAGATACCGTAAAACTTTATTGGGAATATTTCTGCACAGACAATATTGATGGCGGTGTGTGGTTCCTTTGGCACATTTCGATATACGGCGCACGAAATTTATTGGACCACCAACGAAACACTTTGCTATCCATTCGCACGAAACGATGATTCGCATTCAAAGGCGAACGATGATGATGATGGTATTCATGGCACACACCGAAATTATCTCTCCAACAACTGCCAAAATGAAATGAAAAACTGCTATTATTATCAAAAGTTATTCACGTGGTTAAAAGTTATACTCACTCCATTTTTTCGTATCTCTTTGCTTTGCTTCTACAAGTCCAGCATATCCCCGATACCAACTCGAGTGCCTGTTAATCTAGATAATTATTTGGCAATATTTATGTTTCGATGTGATTTGAGTAGAAACGAAATTTTTCGGGAGATTTTCTGTCATGTCAGTTTTTCGAGAGATAAGCGGAGGAGAAACAAGACGATGGTTTGCCTTGCGGGTACTGATAAGAGAAATTAGCTGCAAAAAACGCAATTTGATGGGAGTGAGAGATAGAATTAAAGTAAAGTTAAAATTAAAGTAGGAAAGGTAAAAAATGAACAATAGTAGCAAAAATTTGCAGCAAAAACTAATTGTTAGAAAAGTTAGTTTTGTTACAAATTAAACATTTTCATCGTTTCAAATTTCTATGAGGAAATTGTTTGTATTTCTCAGAAAAAACAAGCGGAATACATATCGAAAGAACAAATAATTGTCTGACACACTATAAACATTTCTA
The DNA here is from genome assembly GCF_036172545.1 of Culicoides brevitarsis. NCBI lineage: Eukaryota > Metazoa > Arthropoda > Insecta > Diptera > Ceratopogonidae > Culicoides > Culicoides brevitarsis. Next base: position 10,792,707 of record NC_087087.1, on the reverse strand, counting down.
TTGAAGAAAACTTTGTAATTATATTTATTCAGAAGTTTTCTCGGGGAAAAATAAAACTTGTTTTAATATCAAAATGATTGTAGTAATAATGTGAAAAGTAATTGTTACAAGGCAATTATTGTGGTACGATTGAAGGAAACTTTGAAGCTTTAAAAGCCACAAATGAAGGTATTTGGTAAGGAATGATTCTGGTTTGAAATGCGGTTGGAAAAGATAAAAAGAGAATTTGAAACCTCAAAGAAGAAATTTGTTTTTGTTGAAATTTAATACTTTTTAAATAATTTTAAAAGTTTTGTTATAAGAATCAAGGTCGAAAAATTTAGTTAAAATAATTTTGACTACCCTACGGATTTAAAAGTGTTCAGTCCCTTTCGGAAAAGAAATTGATGCCATTAAAGGTATTAATTTAACTACTTGAACACTTTTTAATTCTTAGGGTAATCAAATTTTTTTTTTAATTTACTTTTTCGACCTTGATTTTTATACCAAAACTTTAAAAAATTTTTGATCTTAGCTTAAGTTTAAGAAAAAGTTAAATTAAGTCATAAGTCAAATGCAGGGCTGAAAAACTTATAAAGTCAAAACCATTTGACTTATGACTTAAGCTTGAGTAAAAATCACAAAAGTTTGACTTAAGTGAAATTATTTGACTTATTTTACCAGATTTTTGAAAAAATTAAAAAAAATGGAACTTTTTCCCAAAATTTGGTCGAAATTTCAAAAAACATTTGACTTAACTCAACTTTTACTTAAACTTCAGCTTTAGACAAAAGTCAATTAAGTCAAAATATTCATTTGACTAAGGCTTTAGTTAAAGTTTTAGCCACATATGTAAGTTTTTGAAGCTTAGATTTAAATCATAAAATTTTTCACCCTTGACCTAAATTATAAATTTAAATAAAAAAAAAAATCAAAATGTTTCTGTACTTA